>NC_072486.1:77643694-77865059 GCF_027574615.1 Eptesicus fuscus
TAGAAGTTCCCCTGAAACATTATCTTTATCTCTAAGTACCCTGACTTGTCTGGAAGGACCCAGAAGTGCACTATCACTACCCAAGATCTACAATCAGGTCAATCGAGTCATTTTAGCCAACAGAGCTCAAGCATTCAAAGTGACAATGGACCATTGTTTATTTCAGAAATCTCCCAGAAGATAGGACAGGCACTATAGATTCAATGAAACTACATGCATCTTGGAGACTCCCATTGATGGGGAAGACTGATAAAATGTACCACACAATAAAGAAGATCCTGGTGGAAATATACCAGGAAACACACTTGAAATGGGACCAGGCATTCCCTATTGCCCTACCCTGGATTAGGGTAGCACCTCCCAAACTGAATTTAAATTAAGCCCTTTTGAAATAATTTATGACATACCCTTCCAAGTTTCTGGTTTAGGAACATCCCTTTAGATCTAGAACATGTATCAAAAAGCAAACAACATGTACAACACTTAGAACAAGCACTAACACCTTTGCACAAGTTTCCTCATTGCAAGTCTATCTACCTATTGTCAAGCCCTTACACCAGTTCCAGTCAGGAGACCAAGTCTTACCAAAGACCTGGAAGACTCAAAGTCCTGAGCTATCTGAGAAATGGACCCATTCCTATGGAGACATGCTAAAAACTCACTCTTCCCTAAAGCTAGTATAAACTACACCTATAAACAGGCACTGTTTGAGGAGTACTTGGATCTAGCTGATATTGCTAGGGAAAGCTGGAACTACACTCCTAAAAGGTATTTAAAACTCCTCTTTTCGAAAAGGACAGCACCTCCAAAAGCTATGTGACAATGTTATTTTTTATTTTTGTTTAATAATTTCTATACTTTATGCCCATGCTGGAATTAATTGTCTGCAATTTGCAGACAGTGGCTTCATTGGCAAAAAAAAAATCCCACTGTTGGGTGTGCTACACAAAGCTGCACCCAGGATTAGATCATGGGGAGGCTTTAGACTCTGCAGTTTCTGATTTAATTACAATTCTCCCTAAACTACTAGGCATACCCCTCACTGATACTGCAATGCTGCCCATATGCAATACAGCCTTTTGAAATATGAAGCAGTCTACCAGCTTTGCTTGTCTAGCAGTACCACCCTCTAGACACTGAATATGCCATCTTCCTAATATAGCAGTAGTGTTCCATCAGGTAAAGACTTCCCTTCATTCTTGACTATCTTCTTTCTTTAGTTGAAAGCAAGAATCTCTAGGCCAAGGGATAGGTAATACTACTCCCCTTGACAGCAGGAAGAAACTACAGAAGATGGACCTTCATCCATTTACTCTTGTAAGATTACAAGGGTACAGAGTTTTGAAGAGGGAATTGTAACCATAGACAATCAGTTGGAACACCTTGGAGTCTCCTCCATTTGCCAAGATGCACAGGAAGAGGTTCTTAAACTAAATTCACCAAACACTAAAATGATTGACAGAGCTTAAGTGTGCTGACACCTACAAAGATGAATGGAAGTTCTCAAGCACCAAGAGCTAGCAAGATAATTGAATAGAAAAAAGGCACTCCCCTCCCTATCCCTATAAAAACCATAGGCTTGAACAAGTAGAGATGATCTTTAGACAGGAGTCCACTATTCTCCAATGTTGCATGGCATGTAAATAAAACCTCTTTATTTTTGCACCAGCTCTTGCTTCACGAGTTTGGTTTTTGTTGTGTCAGACAGCTGAACCTACATTTTTTGGTTGCACCAAGACAAATATTTTCTGTATCTATTTGCTATATGTGAAAAGTTTATGTAGAGGCCTTACCTGGGCTGAGTCACACATACCATACAGTACAGATGATCTCTCTCAAGGCTGTGTCCTGAGGCAGCTCTTGGGGAGAGAAAGGCAAGCTGAAAGTATGTTACAAGATAAATATATATATTGGAAGGGTATGTCATATATATAAATTAGAGGCCCGGTAAAAGAAATTCGTGCACAGTGAGGGGATGGGGTCCCTCAGCCTGGCCTGCACCGCTGGCTCCCAACCACTCACCTGCTTGCCTGATCGCCCCCAACTGCCCTACCCTGCGGGCCAGATTGCCCCCAACTGCCCTCCCCTGCTGGCCTGATCACCCCCAACTGCCCTCCCCTGCTGGCCTGATCCCCCTAATTGCTCTCCTCTGCCAGCATGATCCCCCTAAATGCTCTCCCCTGCTGACTTGATTGCCCCTAACACACTCTGCCTTGGCCCCGCCACCATGGCTATGTCCAAAAGGACATCTGGAAGGTCCCCCAGTCTAATTAGCACATTACCCTTTTATTAGTATAGATTAAAGACCAGAGTATGTCTTAAAGAAAAAAGAAAGTGTGTATTGTTAAGAATTATCAATCACCATTCTAGTAGCAGAGATGTCCCACTCTAATTACATACTTGGGGGACAATAAAGTGCATGGGTTTCCTACAAGTTGTGTACACAGGGTATAGAAGAGACAAGGGCGACTGCTGATAAGAGTGAGGAAATTGCACTCTAATCCTCAGGGAATGAATTATAACTGAAATGCAGAAAGATGGTTGGGTAGAGAAGGTATGACTTTCCACATAGGGTTGCAACTAGTCAGAGATAACCTTGCAGGGAGAGACATGAGAACAAACACCCTGACCTTATTTTTCTACCCTGAAGAGATCTCCTGGCAGAAGCCAAGCAGAAGTCAAAGAGCCAGAGATCCCACTGATGTTAGATAGGACAAGAGTCTCAAGGTCTGAGTCATTCTTACAATATGCTATTGTTGATAAATGTTAAAATATACCACAATAGTTTTCAGACTAGCTCTAAACACTGAGTTTGCTAAGAATTCAGCCAGAGAAGTGTAGTCAACTGAAAAGATGAAATCAATGTGAAATTGACAAAAATAGAGAATATAAGTAATAGCTAAGCCTCTCTTCAGAAAGACAAAGTTTTGGATATGAATCCTCTGTCACCTTTACTTGCTGCAAGTAAATAAAATTACCTAACAATTACAATTTGTTCTTGAATAGAAGATCCCCAGTGGCAAACCACTGAAGTGCTATAGCAATGAGTTCCACATAGATCAGCCTCCTTGGGCAAAGAGCTAGGGTGAAGGAGGGAACAGTATAGATCTGCAGAGGCAAGTGAAAAATATTTGGCACAGAATGTATTTTAAGTTATAGTCAGAGACATTTTAAGTTAGGATGGTATCTTAAAAACTAAAGACTGGAAAGGAATAAGGGAATTCAGCAACTTCTAGACCTCCATGGACTACAGTACCATCTTGCTGAAGAAGCCTAATACTGCACTAAACAAATTGCCCAGAGACATGGACTGAAATAATGTGAATCACCAGTGGTGCTAACACTTAATGTATGCAAGAGATCTCATTTGAATTTTCCTAAATTGTGTCTGTGAAGTCTCCACAATATGTTATTGCCTGATTATACCAATTTTGTAACTTTCTTAAACTTTTTGGGGCTTGGTGGGGAATGAGCTGGGAAGATGTCTGGTTACCTGTTGCTGCATAACAAACCATCCTGAAGCCTAGTGGTTTAAAGTAACAACAATCATTTATTTTTCTCATGAATCTGAAATCTGGGCAGAGTATGGTAGGAATGGCCAATATTTTATCTTTGCAGCTTCATCTGAAGTGGCTCAGTTGGCAGCTGAAGAATCTGCTTCCATGTTGACTCACTTGCACAGCTGGTAAGTTGGATCTGCTGGCAGATGAAAGACCAACCAAGGAAATTGACCAATTTCTGATATCCTCTTCATGTGGCCTCTAATGTCCTCTTCACATGGCCTCTGAATGGGCAACTTGGGTTTCCTCACAACATGGTGGCCAAGTTCCAAGAATTTGTACTCCAGAGAGTCAGGAGGCATTCTCCCTATCTAACTTTAGAAGCCAAAACCATCCACTATTTGTCAAAGCAGTCACAAAGTCCATTGAATCTCAAGGCAGAGGATACAGACCTTGTAACTCAATAAAAAGGAAAAATAAGCTCAGATAATAAAAAAATGAGTGGGATATAAAATATTGCCTATAGTCATCTTTTGAAAATACAGTATGCTACAGTAACAAATCATGGTGAATTAAAAAGAAAAAAATACAATTGACATTTTTACCAAAACCTATGCTAGTTATTTAAAAGCATCTTCTAAATCCCATTTATAACTTCTACAAATATATTATTTTCAGCTGTAGACCTTACAATTTTAACTAGCTCATCATATATGCAGTTTAGGGTTTTTATTTTTTTTCTCCTTTTCTTGCTGCGATATTTTACCCTGAGCTCTTCTACTAGTTTAATTTCATTCTCTAATTGGTTAGCATAGGTTATCTTCAAGGCTTCTTCCTGACATTTTTTCTGTTCCTTGTAGATGGCATCAGAAAAGTAAGCCCCTTCATTCTTCTGCACCATGTTCTCTATCAGCTCCACAAGCTCCTGCACTTAAGCTTCCTTCTCAGCCTCCTCTGCACCTTGGTTGTTATTGAAGGCACAGAAGCAGTTCCCACACTCCTTGATGATGCTTTGCAGTTTTACATCTGGTGTTGCTATAAACTCACACAGCATACAATCCCCCAAATAATCTTTGTAAGTGAATAAGATGATCATGTGCTTCATGGCAGTTTCCCCAAAGATGGCCTTGATCAATGCAACAGTTTTCCTCTCATCCTCTGTTTAGCAGCCCAGCTGTAGAACCAGGATAATGGCATGAGGCCCAGGGTAGGAGAAGAGGACACACCGGCTGATTTCCTCACAGGTGGTCTGCAGTGTCTCCTTGATGGGAGTGAGACATGGGGTGTCCAAAACAAGAAGGTTCCTCCCCTTCCAGTGTCGCATTGCTCTCTGACAGCTCTTGGTAACAGTATGGCAAGCAAACCTAGAGTAACATTCTCTTCTCCCAAGGATGGTGTTTGCTGTGGCACTTTTTCCATTTCCAGTTTTCCCCACCAGAACAATCCTCAGAGTGTTGTCCTCTCAGCTAGCCATGTTCTTTCAAGAAGCTCTGGGATGTAGATACCCACAAGACCTTAAGGAAGGGAATTAGAAGGGGGAAGCGTCAACTTAGGTAAGTGGGGAACATTCCCAACCCTCTTTTCTTCATTCTTTCCTCCCTGAAAAATTGTAATGATCTATTATTCATATTGAACCCACTAAGAGCAGAGAGATTACACATTTCAATTACTGTGGAAGAAATAATAAAGCAGAGTTTTCACACAAAAGAGTACAAGGTCTAGGTGTTTTCACATGGAACTCACTTAAACCTTTACAGATATGATCATCTCAATGTGATGTGAAATATTCCTAATCATATAAAAAAGAGGGAAAACTTTCAATTCTAATATGAGTCATGTATGATATTGATACCAAAGTTTAACAAAGATTTAACCAATAAATAAAGCTATAGACATGTCTCACTTGGAAATATTAAAATAATAAAATTAACAGCAAATGAAAAAAAGAAATCTAATTGTGTTTTGTGTGGTGGATGAATCATATAAAGAATTAGTCCAAGAAACTTGAAAATTCAGTAATTTTATTGTCCATCTTTATTTACTTATTTATTTATTTGCTTTTGAAGTTTTTATTTCAAGATGTACATCTTCTGTTATTTCAAACAAAAAGTCACAAAATTAAAATCTTTCTACCTTTGATGGTTGCTCAGTTGGTTAGAAGGTCACCATCTTGTACACCAAAAGATTTTGTGTTCCATCCCCTGTCAGGGTGAGTACAGGAGACAACCTATTGTTATTTCTCTCTCTTTCCTTCTCTCTCCCATCTTCTCTCTCTCTAAAATAAAGAAAAACCATATACTCAGGTGAATATTACAATATCTAAAAACTAAATAAAATATTTTATTCATTCAAAATCAAATTTAAAAAAAAATACTTCTCCTAATATATAAAGAGGAAACAAACTACAGAAATGTCAGAATGGTGAAGACTTAAATAAGGAAAGGGAATAAAAATTGTAAAAAGGGTTAGGATACATTATCACAGACTTCTGCTGAAATGACAGTAGGCAGTTTTGAGATCTTGAAAGTGAAAGACTACTCAGTTCTTCTGAAAAGGTTATCTTCAAATAAGCATTTAGAATATGAGAATTTCAGGAGCAATACTAAGCACTTAATACACAAATAAAAACTCATAGATAGCCTTTAAATAACTAGATTTCAATATATGATAATTAAAACAGTATAGAAATTTTTTTTGTGGTTAGGCCTAAGCCTCATATAATTGACTTTAATTTAATTTACGATTGTTCATATAAGTTGTAAATGCAATATTATTACCATCTAGCAAAATTACATGTAGCTACATTAAAAACCAAACATTTTAGCTCTTACTGAAGAAATTTCACTAGATCCAGTGGATGTTAAGAAATGCAACTCAAGTTGAGTGGAAAGGAGGCTCTCAAAATTTATTCATTTAGCAATGAAACAGCAAATTTTCATACAGATATTATATATGTGCCCATTTCAAGGTTATAAAGTCATAGAATTTAGTTTGGCGATTAACTTGAAAATAAAAATGAATTGCTCATGAACATAATTCAAAAGCTTATTAGAAGTAACCATTTTAAATGTAATAAAAAAAAGTAGGAGGGCCTTTTAAGTTTTCTTTGTAAATTATGCTCAATTAAAGAAGACCTCCCTAACTCCTGACTAAGCAAGGTCCCCCAACATTTCCTTCTTACTATTTATCACAATTGTAATTTCCACCTTAAACAAATAATAATGTATTTCCCTCTAGGCTGTTAGCTACAGTCTTACTCACAGCTCCTGGGCACACCTAATTATTTGTTGAATTAAAGGAAAAAAGGTCCCAAGTTTAATAATGAACATGTCCATCTTTACTTGTATTTATTCAAAGTAACTTAAAAATAAACCTAGGTTGGTCTTTTGCTAAAGCGTCAAGCAGTTTACTGAACCGTTGAGCTTTGGGAAAGCAGGTAGTATAAGGAGAACACAAAGTAGATGCTCAACATATGCTTGTTAAATGAAACAAATAAGCTGATCCTATATAGTAAAAGGGTAATATGCAAATGGACTGAATGGAGGAATGACTCGTGGCTAAGATGCTCAAGGAAGGCCTCTCCAGTGTCCTCCCACAGGGGGAATACAACTCAGCCAGAAACTGGGCTCAGGCAGACATCCCCCAAGAGGTCCTGGAGAGGGCCAAGTAGGGCTGAGGGAGCCTGCAGAGTGCACGAATTTTCATGCACCAGGATTCTAGTACTACCATAAAATGAGCCAAATGAGATCAAATTCAGAGACTGCCAACACACACAAAGTTAAACGCCATGGTGCCCACGCTAATGCTTCCCACTGTGTTTGGAGTACTCTGATTTTTCTCCTTCTACTCCCTAGGCCATTTCAACATCCCCAAGCGTTAAGTTTCTAGAAATGGCTTGGGGAAGAAAATGAAAGCCAGTGCTTAAACCAGCAGGCTTTAATGTCCTTTGCCTTAAAGACACGACGCCCACGACTCCCCCCCCCCCTCGCCCGCCCCCGGCATTCCAACGTCCTTTTCTCTTTCTCATTCTACAAGTGTCAACATCAACCAGAACTAGGGTCAAGAAAGAAATCTCAGCGTGTCATCATACCCAGGTTTTAAAAAAACCACGGAGTTAGAGTTATCAAGCTAGTGTCACTCTGAAAGAGATTGACCACTTCCTCTTCCCCAGAGTTAAGAACTGGGGGACTCAAGTGTCACCCCACTTGAAAGAAACAAAAAAAGCTGCCTGGGAAGAGCAGAGGAACTGGCTACCTTGGAAGGGGAGGCTGCAGCAGACCCAGCCAGGACCCCCACAGCCAACCAAGGAACCAAGGTTGAGGCTCAGACATGGCCCGGAGAGTGCCCTGCCGCCCGTAGGTGCTAGGGCCTCCCCTAGTCAGGGAAGAGACAGCGTAGCCCGCCCTTCCCAGACCCAGCCTTGGCCAGATAGGCCTAATCTGGCTTCCTGCCCTCTAGCCTACCTCTCCCAGAGGCTCCTCCCCTGGGCCTGCAGTAGGCCATCCCAAGGTGCACTCTCCAGCTAGGGCTGGAGGCAATTGTGCAGGGCACCATCCACTCACCATTGTCAGCACCAAGTAGCAGAGTCCCTTGCACTCTACTCTTCTTCCCTCAGAACTCCCAGGCCCCACACTCCCTCACGTGACCCATTCCTTTCTCCCCTGCCCCTTCACCTATTTTCCTTGTCCATCTTTAGTGGGATATATTTTAATATCCAAAAGCAGAAAATCTAAAGCATGAAAAAATCTCAAATTGTTTTCAAACATCTTATGCTTACTTGAGTGTGTATATTTGTATGTAGTTTTGAAGTCCATTAAAAAGGCATAGAGATAATAATGACCCTAGTGACAATAAACACCCTTGGTGCCTAGAGTCTGGTCTTCAAATGTCATTTCCTACCAAACAATTAAGGATCTAAAGAAGACATACTGATTCTAGGTCTAGGCAGGAAATGTTTTAGTTGAGTCTACACTGTCTTGTCAACAGAAATCCAGGATGCTCTAAAAAGTTACTAGGATCTTATCAAAAAAACTTAAGAATCAACTTCAAGATAATCCAACTGGATAAAGATGGGACAATTTGAGTATAGATAATAATTCCAGTGAATCCAAATGTATGAAATATGTTGAAATCCATAAGTTCATAACAATGCCTTCTTCTTAAAAGTAGTCAATCATTCCCTTGTGAGTCTGTTAGGAAAGCATCTTATAGTTCTGAGCACTGACAAAAAAAAATAAAGACGGAATAAAAATGAACATTTATTTTGTCTTTCTTATTTATCTGTACCTCATGGAAATTAGAGAATGGTTGGGAAAATTTTCTTTTGATAACATTGTTACATCTAATAAATTAAGAAAATGATAGAATTTGAGTATCATCATTTGTTATCCTTAATGGAACTAAGGCAATGATTAATGTCAATTAATGTCACAGAAAGAAGGACAAACAAATATATTTTGCCTTGTGATGGAAGGGGATAGCTGAATCAATTTTTAAAATTATGAGTCAATGATGGAAATATTAAAACAAGTGTAACTTTAAAAAATATTCTAGTTGCTTTTTGAAGTCTGATTATGGTAATATTTTAAAACTGAAACAATATCTGATATTTACTTCAAAATAATGTGGTATGGGTAGGGAGTAATCAGTATATAGATAAAACAAGAATGGCATCAATTGGTACTTGTTGAGGCTTGTTCTATGTACATGGAAGTTCCTTGTATTATTCTTGTTTTGTTTGAATAAGTTAATTTTTTTTTTTGCAAAATAAAACATTTAACCTGTGTGTAATATGACCACCACTGAATAATCCAAGCACCCTGATAAATGTTTTATACATTATCTCATTACAACCTCAAAATATCCTGCAAAAAGGATAATTTTATTTTTCTAACTTTTTATAAGGACATTGAAGTTGCTCAAAAAAATATGGAGACACTTGCCCAAAGTCTTGGTTCTATCAGGTATTGGGCAGAGCAGAGATCCAATTCAAAGTTTGTCTGACAACCACCTTCCGTCCTAATGACTGCACACAAGGGTGTCTCCTCAGTGTCGCTTCAGGCCCATGATTCTAAAGTCCCTATGAATCAGAGCTAGATCAAGAGAGAGCAAGAAAGGGAGTCCACACTCTTTCCAGAACAGAGAACTGGTAGGAAGGATGTAACTAGGGACTTAAACAGAAGGGTTTCACAAACATTTTTCCTCCAGAATAGCTAAACCTCTACCCATGGTACCCCTCTTCACCTCACATGTCACATCATTGGGTATAAGCTGCTAAATAATTGAAAGGATTCAGCAAACTGCAGTCAAGATTTCCTCTGCCCTTAGTGATATGGACATACCCAAGAAGCACCACACTTTCTGAGATTCTGCTTCCTTTTTAGTAAAAAGAGGGAGTTAGCCTGTTTGTTCTCTCAATTTCATTCAAGCTCTAAAGACCTGCCTTGGGGACACTCTTCTTATGCAGGGAAAAGGAAGGCTTGTCAAGCAGCCCTCAGTGTCTATCACAAAAGCAAATGCATGAAGGTGCACCAGTTAGCACAATAAGAGATGTGTGACATTGTGCCAATAAAGCTCCTGACTCCCTTCCCTACCCTCTGCCACTACCCACTGACAGCATCCCCTCCGCCCCACGCTGTGCTACTGGCACTTAATCTGGTCCCTCCCTGGACCAGAACCCATGCCCTGCACACTCCCTAGACCAGTGGTCAGCAAACTGGGGGTCGCGAGCTACATGTGGCCCTTTGGCCCCTTGAGTTTTTAGCAAAGGCCAGCTTAGGAGTACCTTAATTAAGATAATAACAATGTACCTACCTATTTAGTTTAAGTTTAAAAAATTTGACTCTCAAAAGAAATTTCAATTGTTGGCTCTGTTGACTAATGAGTTTTCCGACCACTGCCCTAGACCTACTGACCTCATAGCTCTATTACTTATGGCTGCATCTCAGCCAGACTCACCTTCTTTTCAAACAGTTGGTAAGTCCACAATTGTTCTACAAAGAAGTTATTTGAGCTGCTGCTTTTGTTTGTGCCCTCTGAACCCACTGAGCAGCGAAGAAGCTCAGATTGGGTGGATCTAGTGGAGGAACTGCTTGCCTTTAGAAAGACATACAGAGGTAGCTTATCTTAGGTTTACCAGTGGATGGATCCAACAGGTTCTGGAAATTCTTTTCAGGTGAAAAGCAGGCTGTCAAACCTCTTACAGTTGACAAGATATTCTAGTTGTTTCTTGCATCATTATAAAAATACTTAGTTTTTTTATTATAAATTTTGATACACCAGATTGAGAAATTGAATTAGTCAATGCTTAAGTTTCAGGGTAGGCACTAAGAGGATAGTTTGTGGTAGGAAGTAGTGGGTAGAAGGATGGCTACCCATGGAGGGAAGAAACTAAATTTGAAAATGATGGTGTTAATGACCATTATCATTGGAGCAAGTACTGGTGTTAATTACTTGGGTCACCTAGAAAGGCCCTTAGTGACAGTTTTTCAACTTCCAATAAAGACACAGATCGGGACCAGCTGTGTAATTCCCAAGGTCTGGAAATGAAAGGAAAATACCAAGACCTTTGCTAAAAAATACTGGAGAATTTCGGAGGAAACCAAGATGGTGGCATAGGTTAAACACCTAACCTACAGCCGGGCACAATAATTTCAAAAATACAACTAAAAGTCAAAACGGACGTCATCCAAAACCACAGGAAAGCTGGCAGACTGAAATTCCCACAACTAGAAGGAAAGAGAAAACCACAGGGATAATCAGAGGAGCCATAAAAGCCTGAGGTATGGAGAAACGGGCGGAGACACAAGCACACGCATGTGTGGGGAGGATGGAGCCGGAGAGGAAGGGGCGGCTGACGGTCTGGCCGGCATCCACTGGCGGGAAGGAGATAAAAGCTCCAGATTGCGCTGAACACCAGCTCCGACTGCACTGAACCCCAGTTCCGGGCGAAACCCTGGGAAGCCAGGCGCACGCTGGGGGAATGAACTTGGGCTGTGGGGTGGAGGCACAGAGGAGCGGCGGAAGGCAGAGCTCCAGAGGCACGCACGGGAAGGCGCGCAGAGGACGGACTGTTGCCTGCGCCACTGAACTTCCCTAGCGGGAAGGAGACATAAGCTCCGGACCGTGCTGAACCCCAGTTCCGACTGCACTGAACCCCAGTTCCGGGCGAAACCCTGGGAAGCTAGGCGCACGCTGGGGAAATGAATTTGGGCTGTGGGGCGGAGGCACAGAGGAGCGGCAGAAGGCAGAGCTCCAGAGGCGCGCAGGGGAAGGCGCGCAGAGGACGGACTGTTGCCTGCGCCACTGAATGGCCCTGCTGGGAAGGAGACAAAGGTGCCAGACTGCACTGAGACCCAGTTCCAACTACACTGAAACCCAGTTCCAGGCGAGAATCTGGGAATCCAGATTCTTTAGGGGAGAGACTAGACTGTTTGGCAGTGGGCGAAACTCCAGGGCGCGATTCTCTCAGAGGTGTTTGCAAGGAGTACAGAGGGACACAGACACAGGAGCCTCATAGGGCGGGGCTGACAGGAAGCCAAGGTTGTAGGCTCCACCCTGTAACTCCGCCCCATCCAAGCTGAGCACAGAAGCTTTTCCCTGCTGAGTGCCTCAGGCAGTAGCTGACCTACACTCCATCGGAGACCCAGAAACGAGGGCATCTAGTGGTTGGTGTGAGATGACACCAGATTTCAACCACTCGCATAAGGGATACATTCGAGAGGCAGACTCAGTGAGCGCCAAAGCATTGCTGCATCAAGACCCGGCCCATAAACATGTCTCCTGCACAGCAACTCTTCCTATATAGACAAAGAGGGTCCTCACGGCCAATTGGCCTGGAGGACAATTCCTCCCAGTGACACCAACAACAATCAAGACTTAACTGTACAAAGGAGGACCAAGATGGAGACATAGGGCGGAAGCCTGATCATTGCCTACCACAACAATTTTGAGACTACGACGGGAGAGCAGAGCAGAAACCATCCAAAACCACCATAGGGCTGGCTGAGCAGATGCTCTACAACTAGAATAAAAGAGAGGGGTACACAAGATGATGCTGATGCCGGTGACCCAAAGTCCACACTTTAAGAACTGAGGCTCAGGTGACACAATGGCGGCATGAAAAGTGCACGACGCAGTTCTCCCGGCGGTCTCTGGCTGAGGGGACATCTCCATTGCTGCCGAGCACGGACAGATGAGCCCCTGGGAGACATGGGGTGGGAGACTCCGCGCTTGCTGACCTCCGAGTCCTTCAAGAATCTCAACGCCCCGGAAGCGGCCAGGTGCGCGCGACCGGCCACCGCTGCAGACCCAAGGGCCGATGCAGCGACACCGGACCAGCCCGCCGCCGCGCACCGGGCACACCGGAGCTTCGCCGAGCCCGCCGCCCAACGAGTTCTGCGGCAGCCGCCCTGGAGCTCTGAGAAAATGACCGAAGGAATTGCTGAGAGGGAATTGACCAACAGGAACTGGGATCAAGAAACCCCGCTGAGACCTGAGTCCAGGCGAGGCTGCGAGCCTCTGGGCTCAGGTGTGGTCACACGCCCCTGGGTCTGGGTGAGGCCACACGACCCTGGGTCCAGGTGAAGCCAGATTCCGGGTTCAGATGAGGCCGTGTGCCCCTGGATCCGGGTGAGGCTGGGTCCCAGGTCCGGGTGAGGCCACACGCCCCTGGGTCTGGGATAGGCCACACGCCCCTAGGTCCGGGTGAGGCCATGTGTCCCTGGATCGGGGTGAGGCCTCGTGCACCTAGGTCCGGGTGAGGCCACACGCCCCTGGGTGTGGGAGAGGCCACGCGCCCCTGGGTCTGGGAGAGGCCACGCGCCCCTAGGTCCGGGTGAGGCCATGTGTCCCTGGATCCGGGTGAGGCCTCGTGCACCCAGGTCCGGGTGAGGCCACACGCCCCTGGGTCTGGGAGAGGCCACGCGCCCCTGGGTCTGGGAGAGGCCACGCGCCCCTAGGTCCAGGTGAGGCCATGTGTCCCTGGATCAGGGTGAGGCCTCGCGCACCTAGATCCAGGTGAGGCCACACGCCCCTGGGTCTGGGTGAGGCCATGTGTCCCTGGATCCAGGTGAGGCCTCACTCACCTAGGTCCGGGTGAGGCCACGCGCCCCTTGGTCTGGGAGAGGCCACGCGCCCCTGGGTCTGGGTGAAGCCATGTGTCCCTGGATCAGGGTGAGGCCTCGCGCACCTAGGTCCAGGTGAGGCCACGCGCCCCTGGGTCTGGGAGAGGCCACGCGCCCCCGGGTCCAGGTGAGACCATGTGTCCCTGGATCTGGGTGAGGCCTCGCGCACCTAGGTCCGGGTGAGGCCACGTGCCCCTGGGTCTGGGAGAGGCCACGCACCCCTGAGTCTGGGAGAGGCCATGAGCCCCTAGGTCCAGGTGAGGCCATGTGTCCCTGGATCAGGGTGAGGCCTTGTGCACCTAGATCCAGGTGAGGCCACACGCCCCTGGGTCTGGGAGAGGCCACGCGCCCCTGGGTCTGGGTGAGGCCATGTGTCCCTGGATCAGGGTGAGGCCTCGCGCACCTAGGTCCTGGTGAGGCCACGCGCCCCTGGGTCTGGGAGAGGCCACGCGCCCCCGGGTCCAGGTGAGGCCATGTGTCCCTGGATCTGGATGAGGCTGGGTCCTGTGTCCGGGTGAGGCCTTGCGCACCTAGCTCCGGGTGAGGCCATGCGCCCCTGGGTCTGGGAGAGGCCACGTGCCCCCTGGTCCGGGTGATGCCATGTGTCCCTGGATCAGGGTGAGGCCTCGCGCACCTAGGTCCTGGTGAGGCCACGCGCCCCTGGGTCTGGGTGAGGCCACACGACCCTGGGTCCAGGTGAAGCCAGATTCCGGGTTCAGATGAGGCCGTGTGCCCCTGGATCCGGGTGAGGCTGGGTCCCAGGTCCGGGTGAGGCCACACGCCCCTGGGTCTGGGATAGGCCACACGCCCCTAGGTCCGGGTGAGGCCATGTGTCCCTGGATCGGGGTGAGGCCTCGTGCACCTAGGTCCGGGTGAGGCCACACGCCCCTGGGTGTGGGAGAGGCCACGCGCCCCTGGGTCTGGGAGAGGCCACGCGCCCCTAGGTCCGGGTGAGGCCATGTGTCCCTGGATCCGGGTGAGGCCTCGTGCACCTAGGTCCGGGTGAGGCCACACGCCCCTGGGTCTGGGAGAGGCCACGCGCCCCTGGGTCTGGGAGAGGCCACGCGCCCCTAGGTCCAGGTGAGGCCATGTGTCCCTGGATCAGGGTGAGGCCTCGCGCACCTAGATCCAGGTGAGGCCACACGCCCCTGGGTCTGGGTGAGGCCATGTGTCCCTGGATCCAGGTGAGGCCTCACTCACCTAGGTCCGGGTGAGGCCACGCGCCCCTTGGTCTGGGAGAGGCCACGCGCCCCTGGGTCTGGGTGAAGCCATGTGTCCCTGGATCAGGGTGAGGCCTCGCGCACCTAGGTCCAGGTGAGGCCACGCGCCCCTGGGTCTGGGAGAGGCCACGCGCCCCCGGGTCCAGGTGAGACCATGTGTCCCTGGATCTGGGTGAGGCCTCGCGCACCTAGGTCCGGGTGAGGCCACGTGCCCCTGGGTCTGGGAGAGGCCACGCACCCCTGGGTCTGGGAGAGGCCATGAGCCCCTAGGTCCAGGTGAGGCCATGTGTCCCTGGATCCGGGTGAGGCCTTGTGCACCTAGATCCAGGTGAGGCCACACGCCCCTGGGTCTGGGAGAGGCCACGCGCCCCTGGGTCTGGGTGAGGCCATGTGTCCCTGGATCTGGGTGAGGCCTCGCGCACCTAGGTCCGGGTGAGGCCACGCGCCCCTGGGTCTGGGAGAGGCCACGTGCCCCCTGGTCCGGGTGATGCCATGTGTCCCTGGATCAGGGTGAGGCCTCGCGCACCTAGGTCCTGGTGAGGCCACGCGCCCCTGGGTCTGGGAGAGGCCACGCGCCCCCGGGTCCAGGTGAGGCCATGTGTCCCTGGATCTGGATGAGGCTGGGTCCTGTGTCCGGGTGAGGCCTTGCGCACCTAGCTCCGGGTGAGGCCATGCGCCCCTGGGCCTGGGAGAGGCCACGCGCCCCCGAGTCCGGGTGAGGCCATGTGTCCCTGGATCTGGGTGAGGTCTCGCGCACCTAGGTCTGGGTGAGGCCACGTGCCCCTAAATCCGGGTGAAGCCATGCCCCTGGGTCCAGCCGAGACCAAACCAGAGGGAGTCGGACCTACGTTACCACCATTTGTCCACCATCCAGAGCTGAGGGGTCAGTGCTGACATGTACACATAAGGAACTGTTGGACATTGAAATTGGGTCTCTAAAGTACTGTTGGTCCAGAAAGAAACTCACTACAGACTGATTCATTTGCCTGTCAGCATAACTATTATTTCTCGTCTCACATTCAGTTCTTATAAGTACATCTCTAGGGACACATGATCTCGCTCATCTAGGGGAAATGATGAACAACATAGACTGATGAACAAGAACAGAACCAGAAACAAGGAGGCATCGATCAGACTAGCGGGCCTCAGAGGGAGGATAGGGGAGGTTGGGGGGAGGGGGGAGAGATCAACCAAAGGACTTGTGTGCATGCATATGAGCCTATCCAACGGCTAAGTTCAACAGGGGGTTGGGGCATCCGTGGGGAGGGGTGTGGGATGGGAATGGGGGGATGAGGAGAAATATGTGACACCTTAATCAATAAAGAAATTTAAATAAATAAATAAATAAATAAAATAAAAAATACTGGGGAATTTCAAGATGACATTACAGAGCATTTCACAAGGGGCCCCTCTAAGCATAGGGCCCTCAACAACCCTACAGATCACACACTCATGAAGCTCACCTTGACAATATGTAATTAAATGCATCAAGGGCAGAGCTAGGACCACGTCTCCTGCTTAAAATATTTAAACCACTCTCTAGTCTCACTTCACCTTCCATATTCCTTGAATGAAACTTGTCATGCCAGAAGCTCCTTGAATGATTTCTTTGTCAAGTAATTGTCTCTCCAGGCATTACACCCAGGTACACTGTTTACTTCCCTAAATGAATTAGAGAAGTTGTTTCAATACAATCCATAGATGCTACAGGGAATAGGATGCAGGTCTTGAATGGTTGTAGCTTCATGGCTTTTGGCCACGGGGATGAGCATCTGGAACACAGATCCCACCCCTAAACTCTAAATTAGGATGCCCACACTCTATAAGACTTGCGATAGGAGGAGGGTTGCCTCTTATTTCTCTTGTACTATTCACTTGGCCATACCCCTCATCATTGGAAGTTCCTTTCCACATCCAACTCTGCTGTGAGCCACCTGTCTCTCTGATGCTAGTCTCTACCTGCAACTCCATTAAGGTGCTCTCCCCCCTCCCAAGATGCTGCTACTTCTCCAAAGTCAGAAACAAAGATATGAATGTGGATAAAACCACAGCTTCTATTTTTACATTTTACCTTTGCTCTTTTTTTCCTTTAATTTTTACATTGTACATGTTTGGCAATGTGGATATATACGGATCTTTCAAAAGGTTGGGGTTTATTAAAAAACATTTCTTTAACTTCAGTCAGCATCTGCCTTGTGGAACTTAGGGCTTTTCCTGCTTCTAGGATCTAGATAAAGCTATAGCTCAAACTTGTTACTATATTTCAGAAATAATAACAGGAGGTGAAAGGCATGGTTCTTTACACTGTCCTGACCAGGCGTCCTCAAACTACGGCCCGCGGGCCACATGCAGGTGTTTTCCCTTTTTGTTTTTTTTTACTTCAAAATAAGATATGTGCAGTGTGCATAGGAATTTGTTCATAGTTTTTTTTTTTAAACTATACTCCAGCCCTCCAACAGTCTGAGGGACAGCGAACTGTCCCCCTGTTTAAAAAGTTTGAGGACCCCTGGTCCTGACTCTTTCACACATCAACAATTAACTTTGGTATATCAGTTGCCTATAGCTGCCATAACAAATTACCAAAAATTTAGTGGCCTGAGTCATTACATATTAATGCTGTTATAATTCTGGAGGTCAGGAGCCTGAAATTGGTCTTATGGAGATAAAATGAAGGAATCCTCAGGACTGTTCTTTCTGGAGGCTCCATGAGAGAATCCATCTCTTGCCTCTTCAAACTTCTTGAAGCTGCCAGGATTCTTTGGATTATGACTATATCACTCTAATCTCTGTTGCCATCATCACATTGCTTTATTTTTTTAATAAACTAATATTTTATTATTGAATAGAGGCCAGGTGCATGAATTCATGCACAGGTGAGGTCCAGCCATCCCACCCTGATCAGGGCCTATCGGGCCAGGAAAGCTGGGGTGAGGGGCCAACTTGGGGTGATGCAAGCCAGGAGATGGTCCACAGGTGGTTGGCCAGCCAGCCCCAGGGCCAACTGGTAGTGGGGCTGGCTCGAGGGAGGGTCTGCAGTTGGTTGGCCGGCTGGCCTTGCCCCAGATTAGGGTTGGGGGTCAACTGGGGGTGTGGCTGGCCAGGGGAGGGGCCGTGGGTGGTTGGCCCTGCAGCACCTCCCCTGATGGGGGGATGATGGAGACAGGGCTGCTCAGGGCGAGGGGCCACAGGGACTACCCCCTTGTCGAATTCCCGGTTGAACTCTCAGTTGAACTCCAGGTCGAGGGGACAATTTGCATATTAGCCTTTTATTATATAGGATTTCGGAGACCAAGGGAGAGGGAGAGAAAGATAGAAGGATCAATGATGAGAGAGAATCATTGATCGGCTGCCTCCTGTATGTCACACACTAGGGATCAAGCCTGCAACCTTGGCATGTGCCCTACCTGCTGGTTCATAGGCTCAACCATTGAGTAACACTGGCCAGTTATCACATTGCCCTTTTACTCCTTTGATATTCTTGCCTCCCTCTTCTAAGGGCCTTTGTGAATATAGGCAGGACCTTTAGAGATAATCCAGGACAATCACCCCATTTAAAAATCATTACAATTATCACATCTGCAAATATGTTCTGGGGATAGGACATGGCTATCTTGTGTGTGTGTGTGGGGGGGTAGTTTTCAGCCTACCATATGTAGACGAGTTAACCTCTCTGCAACTCACTTTCTTAATCTTTAAACAAGAGCATTTGCTTCATCAGATTGGTGTTGGTCCTACGAAATGGAGTGCTGCCGTAAAAAAAAAAAAAAAGATTTAAAACCTATAAGTGGTTGTGGAATTGGGAATGCACAGATGCTGAGAGAATTCTGAGGCACCTGATAGAAAAAGTCTAAATCGTTTGAAGAAGCAGTTGCTAGAATTTGAATATTAAAGGTGAGATATCACATTAAAGGAAAGACCATGTTATTGGACTGTGATACTTGTTATAAAGTGGGGGCGAAGTCGCTGAATTTTGTTCTACTGCTGAGTATAAAAAAGAGCTTGTACTCAATACATTTGAGTCTTTAGCTGTAGAGGGTTCTAAGTATGGGTGTGTGTGTAGCTTGGTTTCTCCTTGTAAAATGCAAAAGTCAAGAGATCAGAGTGATTCACTACCCAAGGACCTCCAAGAAGTGCCAGCAGTCCCGAGGAGCTGGGAACCAGCAAGGGAAGACCCTCCCCAGCCTCTTAAGAGAGAGTGTGGCTCTGCCAACCTTTTGATGGTGGACACCTAGAACTATGGGACCAATAGGTTTCTGTGGCTTTAAGCTACACAGTTTGTGGTACTTTGCTACATCAGCCCTAGGAATCTCATACAACACCTTGTTCCTTCCTCCACCTTTTCTCCTGCCCTCCTCATGTTCCATCCTCTCAGCAGCCCAGATATTTCCTTCTGCATGAGTTTGTGTATACTAGAGTAGTCCTTCCTATCCCATCCACACATTTGGCCCAGGTGGACCATGGAGCTGCTGATGAGAGAAGTGCTGGCTTTCTCAGAAAGGCCTTCAAACTCTGTCTGACCCTGTTTCTCAGTGACTTCTACCTGCCCAGGCCTCAAGACCCTAGATCTGCTCCCACCATATCCTCTCTACTTTTACCCATTCTGACCTCAAGCCCTTTAAGAAGAATTTAAGAGGTTGTCAGCAATTTTTACAATACCAAAAAAACAAACAAACAAACAAACAAAAAACCCGGAAATTATTATATTTGAGATAAAAATAGGAAAAGATGGTCTTCTGAACTCTTAAGGGGAAAGAGCAGACTACCAGTTGGTTTGAGTGAACCAGGTCCTGAGACCACCTCTGCCTAAGAGCATGCTCTAGGTTCCCTGACAAAAGCCAACCTCACAATCCCACCGGATACCAACTTCACACAAAATAATAAATAATTTTACAAAAACTCACAGACATAGACAACAGTATGGTTGTCTATGGAAAGGAGGGTGGGGGGCCTTAAGGAGTAAGTGGGGTCAAATATATTGTGATGGAAAGAGACCAGACTTTCACTTGTGGGCACACCATACAATATACAGATGATGTATTATAGAATTGTACACTTGAAATCTACATGATATTAATAACTATCACCCCAATAAATTTAATTTAAAAATAGTATAAGTAGTTTCATCTATAAAATAGATAAGGGTCTCATCCCTTACAAAGTAAAACAGAAAGTGCTTCCATGCATGTAAATACACAGAAGACACCTACCTTGGCTGGCAGCACAGAATGGCTAATGTGTCTGACTGTGTGTCCTCTTCTGTTAGCACAGTGACACTTGTTTTGTTTCATGAGCTTCAGAGCAGATATCAGTGCTGTTATCTGCCATTAACATGTGAAATGCCGCCAGAAAAAGTATGTGGGTCTGGTTTTACCATTGTCCGGACCTATGGTTTGCACAAAATGACAACCCCTCTGAGCCTCAGTATCTCTACAGATAAGAAGACAGGGAAGTGTCATATCATCAAGTCAGATGCTTCCAATGAATTTACATCATACACCAATATCTAGGACTTGTCCCATGTGAACAAGTCCTAAGACTTTCCCATGAGCATGAATCTTGAGCCCTGGCTGTCTACCCACCCTTCTCAGATGTTTGTTTGTTGTAGTGATAAATTTATTACACTGAACAGGCATCCTCAGACGAAGACGTCCTGGAACTCTTGGCTTGAGGGGTCTGATGTGAAGGATAAATATCATTATAGGCTCTTTCCCCCCCATACTTTGAGTACCTAGGGTCATCAGAGTGATGTATAGTTAAACACAGTGACAGAGAACAGCTCCATTTACCATGTGGAACCAACATCCAAGAAGGAAAGAAGCAGCAAAGCGGGTGTATTTCTCCCAGTTTTCTGCCACTCTCAGCACACCCTCAGCGCCCTTCCTTACTCATCTGCCAGGACTTTTTAGTCTCCTTTCCCTGAAAACCACATGGTTGCTTCAAAATTACCTGAATTGTTAGCCATTCTATCATACTAATGGCAGAAGAAGAGCTGCTTAGTACTGGAACTAGGGGAAGAATTCAGAGGCTGCTGGACCTAACTGTAGCATTCTGTCCTTTGTCCTCTTTCTGGGATTTTCAGATTATTTTGCTCAATTTTTGGTGTTATTTTCATTTCTTCCTTTTGGTTTTAGTTTGACATCTTTGTTGGTTCAGTTCAAACCTCCCATGCATATATGTTCTTAAGTGCTTTATTACTACTGATAAATGCTGGAAATACATCCTATCAAGGGACAAAGGGACAACTTTAGTGTATATCTCAGCACAATAATCCACTCTATTTCCAAGAAATGAACTATAAGAAGATTTATTGTACATTCATTTGTGTACCAGAAAGCATAAATTATACAGAGGCCATAGCCCGTACCTGCCTCACAAATTCCTCACTTAAAGTTTTGGTAACAGCACAGGCTAGAAAGGCTAGGTTACAGTGCCCATGTCCCATGGGCATGAAGTGATAAGAGGGGTGAGAGGGGAAGGCTGGACCATGGAGATCACACTGAACTGTGTTCAGGATCTATTTGGACCCCTCCTAGGCTGGGACTGGCCTGAGGGTGAAAATGGAGGAGTTTTTCTGTGAGTTTCCAAACCCTTACCAGTTCCTCTGTTAGAGAAGGCACAACACTTAGCACTTCAACTCTGACATGAGCCAAGCAAAATAAACTCTCTCTAAATTGAAACCAGTGCTCATGGATGTTGCCATCTTTAAAATTCTATCAATTAAGTTTTCAAAACTTAAGTGGTGAGTTAACAGCTGAGCATTTTCGTTGTTTTGGAAAATTGTTGATCATGAAGAAATACCACTTAAAAATTAGAATTGAAGGACTCATTTCTGATCTGTGAAAGACCATAAATGACTATTTGGAAATATAAGGAGACACCAGCATTTCTCCTATCCTCTAAAAGTATATCATATCTTCATTGAATGGAAAGCCAAGGATTCCAGATAAACATAGCAATCTGGAAGACAATGAAAGCTGTTAACTAGGTCCTCATTTAGCAATATTTCTTCCAACTCCACTAAAGAATAACAAAAAGAGAAAAAAATAAGCTATACAAAATCCATGTATAGGCAAGGAGTTAGATAAGGGGATCTAGCACAGTATCCAATGTCCAATCTAAAATAGTGATAGGGTTTCCACTTCCAGATAGCATCATAAGGAACCCTACATAATTCTTGCTAGTAGAACAACCACAACTGGTGAAATTTTTAAAAATTAAGATCTCAAAAACTGCCATATGGTCATATAGAGTGAAGAGTCTTTGTGATACTTGAGACATGACTTTCTTCCTCCCTCCCCACTTACCTTCAGCTCACATTGAAATAAATTGCATTCTGGGTAGGTGTGGCCAAGAAAATAGGAGCCCAATGGCCCACACTCCATTTCCCTCATGTGATGAAGGATCCATGCTAAAAGAGGCAGGTGGAGAACATCAAAGGCTACTCTCCCCTGCCCAGAGCCAAGATCTTTGGCTCCGATATTTTGAGATGAATAGAAGTCCATAATTACAGTTAATTGCAAAGCCTTCATCAAAGAAAATGACTCTATTTGAAGCAGAGTGTGGGAAGAACAAAGGGTTCCATTGATGACAGTAAATTATAATGGTAAGTAATATAGAGAAGACTGGTAACCCAATAGGAGTTGCAAGAGAAACCATGGACCTGCAGGTTTTCCAGGGACAACCAGAAAAGAGGCAGGTACAAAAGGCCTTTCTAGGGTCAGAGAAATCCCGAAAGACTGGCCACCAAAACCACCCCTGAAAAGGAAACCAAATTTAATTATATGAGACTGTGGAGCAATTTAGGCCCAAAGACATTATCAAAAACAAGAGAGCAATCAGTTGGCGATTATAGGCCTAACAGCTGAATATAATACCAATAGATACACAGAGCTTAACAGAGAAATTAAGGAAAGAGACAAACAAGGAGAGCACTGCGAAGACTATCGTCATCCCCAGGTGGCATCCCAAGGCTGCACCTTCTGAGGAACAACATCAGAGGTTTCACACTGCAGGAGAAATAGACGTCCTTGGAAGAGTCCAACCAAGTCACTAAACAAACACGCAAATAAGTGCAAATTGAGCTCTACAAAAGCAGAAGATATGTCAGTGTCCTAAGTTTCTATGTTGTATTATCTAAATCAGTGATGGCAAACCTATGACACATGTGTCACCACTGACACGCGTAGCCATTTCTGATTAGACTCTAACTCCAAGACTCTAGTCGCAAATGTTTCATCCTCAGGAGCAGCAAATGTTTCATCCTCGGCGCGTGTTATCAGAAATGGCTACACGTGTCAGTGCTGACACACATGTCATAGGTTTGCCATCACTGATCTAAATGTTAAGTTTTGAATTAAAACTATAAAATCCTATCTAATAATGGAGTAATATGCAAATTAACCATCACACCATGACAAAAATGGTAGCCCCATAGCCACAAGATGGCAGCGCCCAGTACCTTTAGCCCTGCTGCTGGAGTGCAGACCCCCTGCAATCCATCACACAGAGCTGGGGGTTGCTTAGGCCTGGTGCACCAGTGGACCCCAGCGATCGATCACAGGGAGCTGGTTGTCTGCTCCAGCACCAGGCCAAAAGCCTCCAACCAAGGCTTTTGGCCTAATGCCAGAGCAAACCCCCTGCAATCGATCGCAAAGAGCTGGGGGTTGCTTAGGCCTGATGCACAAGTGGACCCCCTGCAATCGATCACAGGGAGCTGGGTGTCTGCTCTGGTGAACAAGCGGACCCCCTACAATTGATTGCAGGGAGCTGGGCATCTGCTCCGGCACCAGGCGGAAAGCCTCTGGCTGAGGCTGTTGGCCTGGTGCCAGAGCAGAACCCGTGCAATCGATCGCAGAGAGCTGGGGGTTGCTTAGGCCTGGTGCAGGAGTGGACCCCCTGTGATTGATCACGGGGAACTGGTTGTCTGCTCCAGCACCAGTCCAAAAGCCTCCAACCGAGTAGACCCCCTGCAATAGATCACAGAGAGCAGACCCCTTGCAATGGATTGCAGGGAGCTGGGGGTTGCTTAGGCCTGGTGCAGGAGTGGACCCCTGTGATAGATCACAGGGAGCAGACCTCATGCGATCGATCACAGGGAGCTGGGCGTCTGCACTGGACTAAGGCCAAAAGCCTCTGCCAGAGGCTTTCTGCGTGGTGCACAAGTGGACCCCCTATGATTGATCGCAGGGAGTTGGGCGTCTGCTCTGGCCTCAGGCCGAAAGACTGAGGCTTTCGGCCTGGGGCCAGAGCAGACCCTTTGCAATGGATCGCAGAGAGCTGGGGGTTGCTTAGCCCTGGTGCAGGAGTTGATCCCCTGAGATCGATCACAGGGAGCTGGGTGTCTGTTCCAGCACCAGGGTAAAAGCCCCCAACCAAGGCTCTTGGCCTGTTGCCAGAGCAGACCCCTGGAATGGATCACAGGGAGCTGGGGGTTGCTTAGGCCTGGTGCACAAGCGGACCCCTTGGGATTGATCGCAGGGAGCTGGGGGTCTTCTCCTCCCCTAGAGGCTTTTCATCTGGGCAGGCCTGGGCAGGGGCTGAGCCAGTGATCAGAGGGAGCTGGAGGGGGCTGCCCAGGCCTAAAGCTTTGGCCAGAGGCTTTAGGCCTGGGCTGGGCCCAGCCCTCGATTGGTGTGAACTATAGAGGAAACACCTTTTCTGACTGCACATTGGCTAAGCTTCCTGTATGCCACTGGTAATATTCTTAGTAACTTGGGTAATAAGAATCCAAAAAGGTGGTCTAGGGTTTTTCCACTACACTTCCGGGAAAAAAAAAATGAAGGTCCGCTGCTGGAAGGCTAAGAAATGTCATATCCTGCCCTAGCCAGTTTGACTCAGTGGATAATGCCTTTGTGTGCAGACAGCAGGGTCTGGGTTCAATTCTGATCAAGGGCATGTACCTAGGTTGCAGGCTCCTCCCTGGCCGGGGCCCAGATCAGGGCTCATGCAGGAGGCAACCAATCGAAGTGTTCCTCTCTGATCTTTCTCTCTGTCTTTCCCTTTCTCTTCCACATTCTCTAAAAGTCAATGGAAACATATCCTCAGGTGAGGATAAAAAATAAAGAAATGCATATCCTATGAAAGACACATCTTATAAATGCCTAAAGAAAATTGTCATATTTTCTTGGTGAAGGGACTGGAGTCTGTGTTGATGAAAACACCTTGGTGGCTGTGGTGACTGGCAGTGGCTGCAGCAGCGGAGTGATGGGGCTGGTGCCTTCCCTTGATCACAAAGGGAGGCCAGACTGCGGCTTAGGCCCACTCCCCGTGGGGTGTGGCCCTAAGTCATCAGTAGGACATCCCTTGAGGGCTCCAAGTATGTGAGAGGGGGCAGGTTGGGCTGAGCGACCCCTGAACCCCAGTGCATGAATTTCGTACACTGGGCCCCTAGTATAAATATAAACAGGTAAGTGTGACACGTCTAGAAACTCAGATCTCAGATTGAGTGCATCAGAATCACGGGTGGTGGCATAGAGGTGCTTATGCTCTAAAAGTATGGATATATGAACCAAGTCTCTAAGAAATATACGTTTTTTTAGATCCCCTAGATAACTCCCATAGACAGCAGGTTCAAGAAGCCCTGGACTAGGTGAATAGATTTGATCCCATGGAGGTTTAACATATACGATCCTAGATATTTTCCATTCCTCAATGACATGTGTTTGTAACCCAAGATTTCAGCTCTCTGCACGTCTGTAAGAACTTTCTAAATCTCATTCCAAACTCTGTGAAAAATTCTAGAAGGCTTACCCACAGGTACTGTCAGTTCCCTGCACCTTTTTATCTTCATCTTTGTCTCACTTTAGCTAAATTTCTGGTCTTTGCTCTGTATTTGTGGCTCTTTCTCCATTTCTGTTCTGGTGTCAGACTTGGGGTTGTGTTGATTTCTACACATGAAACAACGAATCACATAATACTTGGGGGGAAAAGTGAACATTACTGAAGGCTTCAGTGGAGTGGGAAGAGGGGGAAGTTCCAGAAGACACGTGAATGCCTTTGAATTGCAGACCAGGCCAGCCATCCTCTAAGTCCTTTGGCCAGAGAAAAGGTATTCAGCCTGCCTCTCCATTGGCTTCTCCTTGTGTTGTGCCAACTGGAGAGAATGCAGTTACATGAAGTAACCAGGGGTACAATGTAAAGAGGTGGAATTTGAAATTAAAGAAGCATAGACAGGACTCAGAGTGTGGAAGAGGCTGGAACAGTTTACAGGCCTGAGATCACAAGCCAGCTGGGAAAGGTCAGGTGGTGCTTTGGGGTGCATGTGATTGAGGGGCTTCAATGTCCGGAGACTGGAGAGGTAGACTGAGGACAGACTGCACTGTGCACAGGGACTCAATGAGCACACAATGTTCCATTGTATTAAATACTGACTGATTTGGTGGAGCCACTTTACTTGGAGAAGCCTCAGCTTTGGAGCAGGATGTCAGGAGTTAGAGGGGAGTGTCCCAGGCTCTCCAGGACACTGAACATATATGAACACATTGAGCTGGGACAGTAGTTTGGCTTCCCAAGAGCAGAGTCAGAGGCTCCAGATCACCTGGGACATGTTTCTTCTACAATTTCCAAAACCAAAATTCCAATTATCTTCTTGTCTGTCTCCCAGGTCACAACTTTAAGTGATTCCCTAAATCACTGAGCAAATTTTCTAGTTTTCATGGTTTTCTAAAGTCTCCGTTGGCTGCTGAATTTCCTGGGAAAACTGATTGTCTACAATTTAGGTCACCAACATAGAATTACCTAGGGAAATTAATATTTAAATATTTTCCCTGATATAGAGTAAGTGTTATAATCTGTCCTCTACTTTTTGCATTTGAGTCCCTGAAAGACAAAGTCACACTCACCAAACCCTCTCACAATACCATTTTAACCCCATACCAGGCCCTTACAATGTTATTCCCTCTATTATGATGTTCAGGGGAGGCAGGAACAATGACTTTGTCACTGTGGTGTCACTTTGCATTTGGCCAGACACATTGTGGGCAGTTATACCTATTTGATGAATGAATGAATGAATGAATGAATGAATGAATGAACAAATTGTGTTTGGGAGTGTTTCAGGTAAGCATGAGAAGACAAAAGATGATGAGAGATAAAAAAAAAAAAAAAGTGCCATTGGTAAGGACAGGTGAACTGCATACTTGCCCCCAGGTGTTAGCTTTGGGCAATGCAGAGAATGGGTGAACTCAGGACTAATCTGAGTTGCCCATAAGGCCTCTTTGAGTTGTCTGGGGTGAACCTTGAATTGTACATTTTAGCTGGGTCTCTGCCCCTGCCAACCTGGGAGATATGCCCTTCTTTGACTAGCCTGGGCTTCCATTCTCCAAATATAAAATGAGGATAATAAACTTACTCTGATCTCCACAGAAGAGGATGTAGAGGCACTAGAGGGACCTTGATACACCAGGTAGTATGTTAGAGAACATGGAGGGTTAAATATTTGTCTTATTAGTAGGCAGCAGGCTTATGAAGGAGGGTTGGGATGAAGAGGGTCAAATGAAGAAAGAAAGAGGTGATCTAACCTAATCCTCTCAACAACCCCAGGAAAAACAATTCGATACCATTATTTAAATTTTTGCACAAATGTTTAACCTATAGATTAAGCACCTTCCATGGGGGCACAGCTGGCCTATGGTGAGGCTGTAAGTCAGTGTAACAATGGAAAGTGAAGCACAGACAGGACTCACAGTCAGGATGTCTTGGACTCCTGATAGCCCTTCAGACCCAGTCTACTCTCCCTCTTATCCTTCTTACATGGGCTGGAATCTGGAGGAGTATGGCAGAGGCCAGTGACATTGCCTAATAGGGACAGCTCTGCAGGATGTAGACCACCAGAGATGATGCTGATGAGGTCATGCCTAGAATTGTGAAGGGGCATCCTCTAGAGAAATGCCCAATAGGTGTTAAGCATCTATAGGAGCACATTTGAAGCCAGAGATGACAGGAATAAAGGGTGTAGATTCCCTGGAGTTTATAAAGCTCTGACCGATGACCTTAGTAAGGCTTTGGTTGGGAAAGCATAGTTGAGGCACTGTTGTTCTCCTTGTGCAAACCACTCCGGGTACAGGTAATTAGGATAAGTTGTTTTAAGTTTTAGAAGCTCACAGATCACTTGTCCTCCAGGTTGGGAAAATGCCATTCAGGCCCTGTAGAATCCCAGGCTGAGTTTCATCCTGGTGGGGAAGACAAGAGCAGGAAAAATCACCACAGGGTCATCTCCAAGCTCAGAGCCACCACTGTAACCAGAACCCATGAGCTGTGGAGTTCCAGGTGAGGCCAGTGACACATGGAAGTCCTAAACACCCCAGACCTTACCAGCTCCTTAGTGCACATGGCAGAATGGGGCTGAGAGCAGAAGGTCACTAATACTTCCTGTAGATGCCCAGGTCCCATGTGCTGCTCCTGGTGACTCACCTGGGCTGCTTCATGGAGCAGGACCAGCTGGCCTTGAATGTGCTCTAAGATCTGCTTAAGACAACGAGGTGGTGAGCACAATTGTGCTGTTCACACACAAGGAGGACCTGGCTGGGTGTTTCCTGCATGAGTTTGAGGGTGACATGGATAACAGGTGGTGCTGAATCTAGTGGCTAAGTGGGAGGGGGCTGTCTTTGCCTTGGATACCTGGACAGTTGTTGAGGAGTGGGGAGCCCAGGTGCCGGGTCCTCTGGCATTGGTGTAGGGCCACCACCTACTCCGCTAATGTGTACTGCCTCATGAAGGAGCTGACCCTGAAGACCAGGAGTAATAGAGGCACCTCATTGCCAAGGGTCTGTGATGCCATGTTCTGGGCAGGGGCAGGGCTGATGGTGCAGCTGTAAAAATTTAACAAATGTAGTTGCTTTTTGGATGCTCACCAATACTGCCAGATCATACAGTCACATTAAATGACTCCCCTTATAGTCATGGTGACTACTATTAATGATCAGGTTTAGTGCTTGAATAACAATTTTCAGTTTATCCTGTAAATATTAGCAGAAGTGATTTTAAAATGTCTTCTTTTTATTAAGCTTAGAATTTACTTTTAAACAGCGTTCTTTTCAGCTAATTTGCATGGGAGGTTTTAGTAACTTTCAGTGGTCTTTACTTGAATCCAATTGCTTATAAAATTGTTGGCTTCTCATATAACTAAAATTATATGAGACCAAGATTATATTTTAAAATGCTAATTTATTAAGTAATTAAAGTAAGTATCTTTATTGAAAAAGCAAAGTTAGTAAATTTATATGTCTGATCCATGAGGCAAAAACACTGCCCACTCCCAGCCTATGTAAAATGCAGGCTGCTAGGGCTTTTTGTCTTTTGAAATTCTACTTTTGAAAAATTCTGGCTTTACTTATGTTAAAACCTATATAATATTTAAAATATATGTATATAAATGAAATATATTCATTAATTTTTATTTGATAAAGCTTTCCATGTGATTTCAAGTATATTAATTGGTTTAGTTTCAAAATATTTCTTTTAAGAAGAGAGAATAATTTCTTAGAATTACTTTGGGCCCTTGGAGTGGCCCAAAAATCAAATCATCCCTTGGTTAAAGTCTTGAAATTTAACTTGGAAAGATCATTAAATATATATATATATATATATATATATGTATATACATATATATACATACATGTATATTTATATATATCCTAATGATTATTTATGTATTTTTATAATTATTTTAAAATGTATCACAATTAAATTTAAACTGGTTTTTATATTAAAATTTTGGTTGAGATCATAGAATTAATTCTTCTTATTTAATTAGACCAATAAATAATATATTTTGAATTCCTAATTTTTCTAGAGAAAATACAAGAATTATTTTCTCAAAAATAAATTTTATGCTTTATGCATTTTGTTACCACAACTATATAATTTTTTAGCTGGTAAGTTAAATACTTAGCATTTATTAAATTAGTAATACTTTATATTTTTAAGAATAAATTTCAAAAATATAAGACATATTTAATTAATAGATTCAATTCTGTCCTCTAGATTTTTATCAGGCAATTTCAGATTAATATTTCAGTATTGTGTTATTTCAAAATACCTACTATATTTTCTGGTGTATAAGACCCCCGACTTCTGAGATTTTTCTGGGTTAAAAAGTTGTCTTATATGCCGGAAAATATGGTAGATATTTAATAAGTTTTTTTATTTGTTTAATTCAGCAAACTCCAAAGTTTTGATTTGCCAGTTTTTGGTAGCAGGCCTGTCTGCATTTAAATGCAAATTTCCACATTCTTTTTGCTGGTTGCTGCTGCAGGAAACAAGTGCAATTTAAAATGACCAAATTTGATTTGAGAAAATGGCGGCTGGCAGGATGGAGTAGAGAGAGAGAAATTGAGAGAATGAGGTTATGAAAGGAGAGTGTGGTTGTGCGTGGGATGTGTGTGAGTGAGGGAAAGTTAAATCTCACAGGAGCAGCAGGGACTAGCAGAAAGCCTCTCCTTGACAAGGAGAGACTACCACTGCTTCGGGCACTCCCCAGATGGCGGGACCCCAGCACAGACGGAGCCCACGCCATCTTGAGTGGAGAACGGCCTTATTTAGAAACTTATCAACACCACCAACAAGACAGGCCTTGGAACTTCCCCATGACCCAGCACCCACTCTGTCCAATATCCTGCTACTTCTGCTGCAGACCTGTGAAACCTGGGATCTCCACCTCCAAAGACACACCTTTCGCAGCTGTAAGTGCAAATCCCCCTCCCCAACAGCAGAACCCTGGGTTCCCGTGAGTGCACGTGTGTCATGCGGTCTCATCCCCAGGACACTGTACTCTGGGTTTACACCTGAGGGTGTGATTCTGTGCAGATGGGGACTCGCAGGCCCGCAGTGGAAATTCCTTCTTCCTTCTTCCTGGAGGGTTGCTGACATTAACCCCAGTGCACACTCACTCGTACATTATCAGCCCCAGGTCAGTTTACTCCAGGTTTGCACCCCAGGGTGTGATTCTGCGCAGACAGGGGCACGCGTTCCCGTAGTGGAAATTCTGAATTCCCTCTTCCTGGAGGGTTGCCCACATTAACCCCAGCTACTCAACCGCGGTGCCAGGACCCATCAGAGTGCATCAGAGCTCTGCACCCAGAGAGCATGCCTCCACAGATACGAACACACTGAACCCAACTAACCACAGGGTGCTAGTGGGAGCCACTGTGAGCTCTCCTGGGGTGCGATCTTGAACAAGCAGGGGCGCACGCCCCTCCAGCAGTAGAAGCTTTTAATTCACTTAGCCTGGATACCAGCCCACAGGCACCTCAATTGCACAGCTACACTGCCAGGACCCTTCAGAGCCCTTCAGAGTGCTTCACTGGCAAAAGTACTGAGGGTGCTCCTGTAAAACGCTGCAGGGAGTAAGCGCCTATCCACCACAGGTGCAACAGAAAAAGCTGGGTCTGCCCACCCAATGACTGCAGAACTCTGGGCACCACAACCATGCCTTTCCAAAGACCTGGTCCCCTGAGCCCCAACATCCCAACAGACAGTACCTGGTGGCCACTGTGGGTCCCTGCTGGGCATGCATGATTACATTTAAGGGTGCAAGACAGCAAAAATTGGGATACACCCCCCCCCCCACAGCTGCTGACTTCTAGACACCACAGTTGTGCCTCTCAAGCTCACAAACCTACATCAAGAGAATCCAAATAGCATGAGTAGGGAGCTATACTAGACTGACAAACTGAGAGATTACACCAGCAGCACCATCCCCAAAAGAACCTGGGAACCTGGGCAGCAAAGCAACTGGATCTACAATTAAAACATTACAGGAAAATATGGGAAGACAAAAAAGCAATTCCCAAATGAAAGAAAAGGAGGAATAACCTGAAAGGGAGTTAAATGAATTTGAGGCTAGCAGCTTATCAGAGATACAATTCAGAGTAATGGTTATAAGGATGTTTAAATGGCTAGAGGACAAATGCACACAACTCAATGACAAATACACACAACTCAATGAGAAATTCAAAGAACTGAATGAGAATGTCACGAACATAAAAAGAAACTAAGAGGAGGTGAAGAATGACATAGCTGCAATAAAGAACACAAAGGAAGACTTAAAGAGTAGACTAGAAGAGACTGAGGACCACATCAGCGAATTAGAAGACAAGGTAGGAAAAAAACACACAATCACAGCAGCAACTGGGAAGAAGACTTAAAAAGCAAGAGGAGAGCCTAAGGGAGCATTAGGCCAATACAAAACAAAATAACATTCGCTTAATAGGGATACCAGAAAGAGAGGAAGAGAAGAAAGGAATAGAAAACCTGTTTGAAGAAACAATGACAGAAAACTTGCCTGACATTGGCAAGAAAAAAAACTATACAAGTCCAAGAAGTACATAGAGTCCCAAACAAGTTGAACCCCAAAAGACCGACACCAAGACACATCATAATTATATTGGTGAACACCAACAACAAAGTAAGAATCTTAAAGGCTGCCAGAGAGAGACAGAAAATTACTTACAAGGGATCTCCTATTAGAATATCAACTGATTTCTCAACAGAAATACACCAGGCCAGAAGGGAATGGAATGAAATATACAAAGTGATGCAAAGCAAGGGACTGAATCTAAGAATACTATACCCAGCAAGGCTATCATTCAAAATTGAAGGTGGAATCAGAAGCTTCACAGATAAAAAAGGGCTAAGAGAGTTCATCACTACCAAGCCAGCAATGCAAGAAATGCTAAAGGGACTGCTGTAAAAAGATGAAAGAGAAAGGCAAGAAGAAACACAAACACTAAGAAAAAATATGACAACAAACAGGTACTTATCAATAATAACATTAAATGTAAATGGATTAAATGCACCAATAAAAAGACATAGGGTAGCTGAATGGATAAGAAACCATGACTCATATATTTGCTGTCTACAAGAGACCAACCTTAGAGCAAAAGACTCACACAGACTGAGAGTGAAGGGATGGAAAAACATTTTTCAGGCAAATGAAAATGAGAAAAAAGCTGGGGTTGTGATACTTATATCAGATAAAATAGACCTCAAAGTAAAGGCCTTATTAAGAGATAAGGAAGGCCAACACATAATACTAAAGGGAGCAATTCAACAAGAAGATATAACTCTGGAAAACATATATGCACCCAAATGTAAGAGAACCCAAATACATAAAAAATCTCCTGGAAGATATCAAGGGAGTGATCAACATCAATGCAATCATAGTAGGGGACTTTAATATACCACTGACATCACTGGATAAATCCTCTAGACAAAAAATCAGCAAAGAAACAGCAATTTTAAATGACACACTAGATCAGATGGACCTAATTGACATCTTCAGAGCGTTTCACCCAAAAGCCACGGAACATATGTTCTTCTCAAGTGCACATGGGACATTTTCAAAAATAGACCACATATTGGGTATCAAGCAAAGTCTCCCCAAATTCAAAAAGATTGAAATCATATCAATCATTTTCTCAGATCACAATGCCATAATATTAGAAATAAACTACAATAAAAACATTTAAAACATTCAAACACTTGGAAGCTTAATAGCATGTGACTAAACAATTATTAGGAGATTAAAGAAGAAATTAAAAACAACCTGGAGAACAATGACAATAAAAACACAACATTACAAATCATATGGGACACAATGAAAACAGTCCTGAGAGGGAAGTTTATAGCTCTACAGGCCTACCTCAAAAAACAAGAAAAAAATGGTAATAGATCATCTAACTCAACAACTCAAAGAATTGGAAAGGGAGCAACAAGAAAAGCCCACAGTGAGCAGAAGGAAGGAAATAATAAAGATCAGAGAAGAAAAGAATGACATAGAGACCAAAAAAAAAACAATACAAAAGATCAACAAAACCAAGAGCTGGTTTTTCGAAAGGAAAAACAAGATTAATAAACCTCTAGCCAGGCTCACCAAGGAGCAAAGAGAGAGGACCTAAATAAACAAAATCAGAAATGAAAGAGGTGAAATAACAACAGATCCCACAGAAATACAAAGGATTGTTAAAAAACACTATAAACAACTCTATTCCAACAAACTAGACAGCCTGGTGGAAATGGACACATTTCTAGAAAAACACAACCTTCCAAAACATACTCAGGAAGAGTCTAAAAATCTCACTAGGCTGATAACTATGGAAGAAATTGAAGCAGTCATCAAAAAGCTTCCAGCAAACAAAAGCCCAGGACCAGATGGCTTCACAGGGGAGTTTTACCAAACATTCAAGGAAGAACAAAAATCTATCCTCCTGAGACTATTCCAGAAAATTAAAGATGAATGAACACTACCAAGCTCCTTCTATGAAGCCAGCATCACCCTAATACCAAAATCAGATAAAGATAATACAATGAAAGAGAATTATAGGCCAATATTCCCCATGAACATAGATGCCAAAATCCTCAACAAAATTCTAGCAAATTGTCTCCAGCAGTACATCAGAAAGATCATACACCACGACCAAGTAGGATTTATCCCGGGGATGCAAGGATGGTACAATATTCGCAAATCAATAAATGTGATACATCATATGAACAAATTGAGGGATAAAAACCATATAGTAATATCAATTGATGAAGAAAAAGAATTTGACAAAATCCAACACACTTTCTTGATAAAAACTCTCAGCAAGGTGGGAATAGAAGGATCATACCTCAACATAATAAAAACCATATATGACAAACCCACAGCCAACATCATACTCCATGGGAAAAAACTGAAACCATTTCCTCTAAGAACAGGAACAAGACAAGGATGCCCACTCTCAGCACTCCTGTCCAATATAGTCCTGGAAGTACTAGCCATAGCGATCAAACAAGAAGAAGAAATAAAAGGCATCCAAATTGGAAAAGAAGAAGTAAAACTGTCCTTATTCACAGATGACATGATACTGTACATAGAAAACCCTAAAGACTCCATCAAAAATTATTAGACTTAATAAATGAATTCAGCAAGGTAGCAGGATACAAAATTAACACCAAGAAAATCTATGGGCATTTCTATACACCAATAATGAACTTACAGAAAGAGAGACTAAAAAAACAATCCCATTTACCATCACACCAAAAAAGATAAGATACCTAAGAATAAACTTAACTAAGGAGATAAAAGACCTATACATGGAAAACTACATGACACTGAATAAAGAGATAGAGGAAGATATAATCAGATGGAAGAACATACCATGTTCATGGATTGGTAGAATCAACATCATCAAAATGTCCATACTACGCAAAGCAATCTATAGATTTAATACACTCCCCATTAAAATACCAAAGGCATATTTCACTGACCTAGAATGAACCTTCAAAAAATTCATCTGGAATAAAAAAGACCCCGAATAGCTGCAGCAATCCTGAGAAAGAACAAAGGAAGGGGGATCTCAACAACAGATAGAAAACTGTATTACAAAGCCACTGTTCTTAAAACAGCCTGGTACTGGCACAAGAACAGACATATAGACCAATGGAATAGAATAGAGAACCCAGAAATCGACCCAAACCACTATTCCCAATTCATATTTGACAAAGGAGGCATGAACATACAGTGGAGTCAAGACAGTCTCTTCAACAAATGGTGTTGGGAAAATTGTGCAGATATGTGCAAAAAAAATGAAACTAGACCACCAACTTACACCATACAAAAAAATAAACTCAAAATGGATACAGGACTTGTACATAAGACAGGAAACCATAAAAATACTAGAGGAATTCACAGGCAGCAAAATCTCAGACATATGCCAAAAGAGCTTCTTCACTGATACTGCTCCTAGGCCTTGGAAGGTAAAGAGAAAATAAACAAATGGGACTATATAAAAATAAAATGCTTTTTCACAGCAAAGGAAACCATCAATAAAACAACAAGAAAACCCACTGCATGGGAAAACATATTTGCCAATGATATCAATGATAAGGGTTTAATCTCCAACATTTAGAGAGAACTCATACAACTTAACAAAAAGAAGATAAACAACCAAATCAAAAAATGGGTAACTGAGCTAAATAGACACTTTTTGAAAGAAAACAGAAGGAAGGCCAAGAGACATATGAAAATCTGCTCAAAGTCACTAATATTCAGAGAGATGCAAATCAAAACGACAATGCAGTACCATCTTACACCGGTCAAAATGGCTATCATCAATAAATCAGCAAATGGCAAGTGTTGGCGAGGATGCCAAGAAAAAAGAACTCTTCTACACTGCTGGTGGGAATGCAGACTGGTGCAGCCACTGTGGAGAACAGTATGGAGTTTCCTTAAAAAAACTAAAAATGGAACTCCCATTTGACCCAGTGATCCCACTTCTAGGAATATATCCTAAGAAACTAGAAACATGAATCACAAAGGATATATGCACCCCTATGTTCATAGAAGCACAATTTACCATAGCTAAGATTTGGAAACAGTCTAAATGCCCATCAGCAAAAGAGTGGATTAAAAAACTGTGGTATATCTACACAATGGAATACTATGCTGCAGTAAAAAAGGAGTTCCTACCATTTGCAACAACATGAATGGAGATCAAGAGCATTATGCTAAGTGAAATAAGCCAGGCGGAGAAAGATAAACATCACATGATATCACTCATCTGTGCAATATAATGAATGGCATAGACTGATGAACAAGAACAGACCCAGAGACTGAGTAACATCAATCAGAACCTCAAACCTCAGGGACGGAGGGGGTCAGTGGGAGTAAAGGGGAGAGAGCAACCAACATACTCGAGTGCATACATATGAGCCTAATCAATGGACACAGATAACAGGGGAGGTGGGGCATGAATGGAGGGTAGAGGGTAATGGGGGGATAAGTACACATATGTAAAATAATAATAATAATAACAATAATAAAATAAAAGAAAAAAGAAAAAAGAAAGTGTGAGGTAACCGGAACCCCTGGAACACCTGAGAATGTATTTCTTGCCATGCTAGCAGTCATCAGCTGTACGGTAATATTACCTGGGGCTAATGGGGAAGTATTTTGGAATTATGTTCCTAACCCTTCATGGGTGGGAACCCTTATGTGGGCTGATATCCCTGCCTAATGTAGTCACTGATGATACCAAACACCTTGGTCATCCAGGAGGACCATGGGTCGGGCAAGGAAGTATAATTACACAGGGGTCACCAAACAGCTTTCCTTCAGTATAACGCAAAATCAAACCACTGCTCCTTTGTGTATAAAATTAGAGAGAGGTTTCTGGCTTGCATGGACACCAAAGGAAGGGACTATCACTACTTGCTCCTGGGAGTGGTGCAAAAAATGTAACTAAGACGTTGTCTATAGAAAAAGAAATTGACAGCCAGTTTGAAATGGAATTGCCATGGCCAAGAGCAAAGAATATCCTTACATGATATTATTCTACAATGCCATTATAATTTTCTCCAGATTTGTGTTTCCCCCATGACGTATAATAGTACCTCACACCCTTGGGAAGCAATAAAAAAATCATCTCTTTGGTGCTTGAAGACAAAGGTGACACATCTCTTGATATTTTAGAATTACAACAGCATAATGTACAATTATCCCAAACAAACTTACAAACCAATTCTTTGAATGTCTGACAGCAATTTAAAAATGACATGAAAGGATTGAATCCCTTCCACTGTGTAGAGGCCCCCCTGGGAAGGCACTTGAGCAGGCTACATTGGCCCCTCTGGCACTTTTGGCCAGGAGGGACCATCTTCTCACAGTCCAGTTTCCCACAGCTGTTGCCTGAGTTTTCAGATCATACCAAGGTTAAATTATCATGGTGGCTGGTACCATGGATATGTCTCTCACCCAGTGGGGTGAGCTGGGCCATCCCTGGAGAAGAAACCTGAGCTCCCCAAGATACGTGATCAGTGCCGGGGCCTCGCCAGCAGGCAAGGGGATCCCAAGGCAGGTGCTGTGCATGGAGGCCATGGGGGCATAGGCTACCAAGAAGACAGAACTGAACCTCACATCACCCTGCTTGGCCCTGGAGGATGGCTGGTTAGCCAGAGACAGGTAAGATTCCTCAGGGAAGGAACAACCTAAGACAGGCACAGTCGCAGAGGGGCCATCAGAAGAAAACTTGGGGTCAACAGAGGTGGGCACAGACCCTTACTCCCTCCCCAACTTTGCAGGGGCCTGAACCTTTACCCCTTCTGAGGGAGGTCTCCTGACACCATGGCTGCTTCGCTTCCCATGCACAGCTCAAATTGGGATCCAGGTAACAGACAGAGACTTGGCCAACAGCAGCTGTCCTCTCACTGCAACAAGACTTGCTTGAGATGTCTTGTATCCATGGTAAGGGGAAGCCGGTTTTTAATATCCAAATCCAGCCTAGTACCAGGAATGCTTAGGGCCTACTCTAGAAGGCAAATAATCCTTTCCACTAGTATACACAGGGTAAAATAAGATTGTTGGTAGAGTGTTGAGTTTGACAGTAGAATAGTAGTCAAGTTTTCAGAGTAATTTAAATTGGCTAGTTGAAATAAGCGAATATTTTAGAAACATTGATTGTAATGTACAAAAAGCTGTTCCTAAAGTATTAACAAAAATCTTTATTGGCAGTTCATCCCATGGTAAAATTGAGTAACATGCAATGAATCTAAAGCAGTCATATTTTAGCACAAAAAATTAAAATGTAAAAGCTATCAAGACTACATTATAAAATTTCCAAAAGCCTCCTAATATTTAAATTTTAAAAAAGGGGGTGATAGTAGAAGAATATCATGTAAGGAAAAATCCTATCTAATAATAGACAAATATGCAAATTGACCATACCTCCAACACACCCACAAGCCACGCCCACCATCCAATCAGAGTGAGTATGCAAATTAACCAAACCAAGATGGCTACAGCCACAGATAGCAAGGTTTCCTAGGTAACAGAGGAAGCCAAGCTTTCCGCCTGCCCTTGCCAGGCCTAAGCCTCCACTCAAGCTACAACGTTTCAATTATAGAAGGTAAACAAATTCAAACAAATGGCGGCAGAATGGAGCTTGAGAGAGCAGGCCAGGGTTGCCGCCGTCAACAGGGGAAGCAAAGCTTTCCGCACACCCTGGCTGGGCCCACCTGCTTAAGGCTACAAAGTTTCAATTATAACCCCAACACAAATGGCTGCCGGCCTCGGAGGGAGCCCCAGGCTTGGCTCCACTCCAGGCTACAAAGTTTCAATTGTAGAAGGAAAATAAATTCCAGATACCAGGGCCTCCACTTGGGTTGCCAGGGGGGCGTGGCCGGCCTGCAAACTACCACAGGCCCCTTGCTCAATGCTGCCCCACAACCCAAGGGAACTCCCACCTGATCCGGGATGCCCTTCCTGGCAAACCAGCTGGCCACCACCCCTGTACCAGGCCTCTATCTGATCTAATAAAAGAGTAACATGCAGATTGATCATCACTGCAACACACAATATAGCTGCCACCATGTGGTTAAAGATCCTGCCCCCATGTGGACACAAGATGGCCACCACAAGATGGCTAGCAGGAGAGGGCAGTTGGGAGGCACCCGGCCTGCAAGGGAGGGCAGTTGAGAGGGACCAAGCCTGCAAGGGAGGGCAATTGGAGGTGATCAACCCTGCAGGAGAGGGCAGTTAGGGTTGACCAGGCCAGCAGAGGAGGGAAGATGGTGGCAAACAGGCTGGCAGCAGAGTGGTTAGGGGGTTATCAGGTTGGCAGGCAGAAGCGGTTAGGGGCAATCAGGAAGGCAGGCAGGCAAGCAGTTGGGAGTCAGCAGTCCTGGATTGTGAGAGGGATGTCCGACTGCCCGTTTAGGCCCGATCCCAGGATTGGGCCTAAATGGGCAGTCGGACATCCCTCAAGGGGTCCCATATTGGAGAGGGTACAGGCTGGGCTGAGGGTCAACCCTCCTCCGTGCACGAATTTCGTGCAGCAGGCCTCTAGTATCCTATAAGTAAATTACATCTAGAAAATTTGTACTTTAGATAATTAACTTTCATTTGTAATGCTAACAGCAAGACACACATGAAAAACACACATGGTGTCAAAACAAGCCATAGGAAAATCATTTGGGCATAAAATGAAAAAGGATCCCAAGTCAAATTTATAGAAAATATTCCTTTATTAACTTTTGGTTGAGAATATGTTTGTATGTTTTCAGAAAACAACTCCAGGACCATATGGGTTCCTGCAACAGAGAGGAATTGACAGGACTGCTCCAGCCATGAAGACAGAAGAGAAACAGTACAGAGATGGAAAACGCTGACAACGCCTTGCCATACTAGCATACAGCAGCTGTGCGGCACTGAAGGATGCCCAGGACCAAACCAGAGACGGGTGGACCTGCATCATCACCATTTGTCCACCATCCAGAACTGAAATATCATTGCTGACATGTACACATAAGGAACTGTTTGACATTGAAATTGGGACTCAGAAGAACTGTTGGCCCAGAAAGAAACTCACTACAGACTGATTCATTTGCCTCTCAGCATAACCAATATGACTGGTCTCATTTTCGGTTCTTACAAGTGTATTTTTGTATCACATGATCTCATGCATCTAGGGGAAATAATGAGCAACATAAACGGATGAACAAAAACAGACCTGGAGACAGGGAAGCATTGATCAGACTCTTAAACCTCAGAGGGAAGGTAGGGGAGGGTAGGGGAAAGGGGGAGAGATCAACCAAAGGACTTGTATACATGCATATAAGCCTAACCAGTGGTCACGGACAACAGGGGCGTGGGGGCATACGTGGGGAGGGGTTTGGGGTGGGAATGGGGGGATGAGGACAATTATGTGATACCATAATCAATAAATTAAAAATAAATAAATAAAATGACCAAATTTTTTTTCTGCTGGGGGAAGGGAGACTAGTCCCTTTATCAAACAGTGAAGCCACTTTCCCCCTGGGCTATTTAGACCTTTATAATTAACATATTATTTGGCTATGTTTTAATAATTTTGAGGTTCTATAGCCAATTATAATTATTCAAGGCATTTACTTTGGCAAATTCTGTAACAGAGATAACTTACTGATTTTTTAGCAGTTTTAATGTTAACTTTTGAATGTGGTCCATTATTATTTTAAAAACTACTCTTTATTATGAAAATACCAATCTTGTTGCTAGAACCAGCCTGCATTTTTCTTTTTGTTTTTATCTCTACCATCTTTCTTTTGCAAGAAAAAAACAAACAGTCTTTTGGGTTTTATTCTGTAACGTCTGTAAAGAAAGTCAAGTTTAGCTCAAAACTAAAATCGGACGATGTGCGCATTTTGTCTTAAGCCAGCTTCTCTCTTTATGAACACAGAAATCCCAGATGCATTTCTAAATTTTGTAAAACGTTTAAATTACCAACTGGGAAAAAAACATGGTGGAGATGAGACTTTTTCTAGCACACTCAGGAGGGGGTGTTCATGTTACAGGAACCTACCTCCTGCGTGCTTAATCAATAAGTACATTAAACCAAATAAAATGACAGATTCTAATTTTTTTCTTGTTTTGCTTTTCATAATAATGACTATCTTTTAGAGTTATTCTTGCCAACATTTGCTTATCCCAATGCGTTCTTTGGTAATTTTTAAACAAAGCATTAAAGAATCTCTTTGCGAAAGAGCTGATAGCTCCACCCTCTCTAGATTTTGAGCCCCTCTGCACCAGAGGTGGATTTGGCAGTGGGGCTTTAGTTCTGATTACAGACTTTTGACCCCAATTTTGAATTAAGATTTTTAATTTGAATAAGAAACCACATTTTAAAATATGATAATGGCACTCTTTTTTTGAGCCTGATTTCTAAGCGCCTTTTGATATTCCAATTTCTTTATAATTTTGCCTTTTAACCAAATTATTCCACATAAATGGTCTGGCTTAAACAAAAAGAATTACGCACTTATGGATCCATGGGCTTCCAAAGATAACATTAGTTTTACACACAGTTAATCTTCCACCACCTCTCTGGATGGTTGTTTTTTGCTAAGGTGAAATCTACTTCTCCAGACATACTTGTCTCGAGTGCCATTTATATCACAGTCTTGGTCTTTCCCTACTGCTGTTAGGGATCAAAATATCTGGAGAAGGGGCTGCTGTAAATTAATCAAGAAACTAGAAATATAATATAAATTTGTAATTCATGGGGGAGCCAGAGGAGCTTGGCTGTAGGAACCAAGTTCTGTCTGTCTCAGGACCCCTCACTCTTTATTAACACAAACTGTTCTAAGGAAAATCAGATATATATATCAAAGGCAAGGTTTAGTATACAGCAAGCATAGTCAGATTGGGGGAACTGCCTTCTGCCATTCAGGTGTTTGGTCAGCAGGAGGCAATAATATGTAGATTAAAATGCCCTCAGCTGTCTGGCAGCAAGCAATCATTTAAGCATCCTTTTCAGGTTTGGGGAAATGCCTTTTGGCCATTTCAGTAGGTAATAACATATAATTCAGCCTTGCTGAATAAGCCTCAAGTTCCATCAACCTTTTGATGAAACTTTTTGCATTTATGAAATGCGGGAATTAGCTTCGGACACTAGTAGATGGCAGCAGGGAAGTTGCACAAGGCTGTGCTGCTGGGCGTTTCAGTCTTGCTTTGCCTGCTGCTCTCAAGAAACTGTTGTGAGACCTTTTTGAAGTCCTTCTTGAGTGACAGAGTGTATGTTAGTAGGACTTGGATCCATCAACTGACAATCCCATCAACTGAGGGACACAAAGAAAGGGCCTTCAGGCTTTCCTTGTGTCCCTCACTTGGCAGTAATCTACCAAAGACAAAATCCTGTCAGGTCCCAACTCCTCCAAAACCTGTCCATGTGTCCTTGCCCTCTTTGATCTCTTCTCTTACTGATGCCAAACAACTACTGTTGCTTTTGCTTGTTTTCCATTGACCTCAGGCTGCTTTCCCCAATAAATATTTAAAAAATCTGGTAGATTTTTGGTGGAGTATTTTAAAGTTTCCTATGTACAATATCAGGACATCTGGGAATAATGAAAGTTTTCTTCCTCCTTTCCAATTTGGATGACTTTTATTTCTTCTTTTTGTCTGATCGCTGTGGCTAAGACTTCCAGTCCTAGCCTATCTAATAAAAGAGAAACATGCAAATTGACCCACGAGCCAATCAGGAGTGAAACTTGCTATGCCCACCAGCCAATCAGGAACGAATTAACCCAACCAAGATGGCAGTTAATTTGCATATCCAGGCACACAGCGAGGACTGAAGACAGCGTAGAAGGAAGCCAAGCGTGGCAGAAGGGATCAAAGCTGTGGAGAAGCAAGCAAGCAGGGTGGGGGAGAAGGGAGGGAAGCAGGCGGGATGGCGGAGACCACCACAGGAAACCCTATTACAGGAATCTTCCTGCAATGGGCCTCAACTGTCTAAAAAGAGTGGTGAAAATGGACATTCCTGTATTGTTCCTGTTCTTAGGGGAAATTGTTTTAGTTTTTACCCATTGAGTATGATGTTCCCTATATATTTCTCATATATTGCCTTTATCTTGTTGAGGTTTGATCCCTCAATTCCCACTTTGCTGAGAGTTTTTATAAAAAAATAAGTGTTAGATTTTGTTAAAAGTTTTTTTCTGCATTTATCGATATGGTCATGTGATTTTTGTCTTTCATTTTGTTTATATGATGTATCATGTTCATTCTTCGCAAATATTGTACTAGCTTTGCATCTCTGTAATAAATAACATTTAGTCATGGTATATGATCTTTTAAATAAATTTCTAGAATTTATTTGCTAATGTTTTGTTGAGGATTTTGGCATCTATATTCATCAAGGATATTGGCCTGTAATTCTCTTTTTTTTGGAGTGTCTGTGTCTGATTTTGGAATTAGGATAATGCTGGACTCATAAAAAGAGCATTGAAGTGTTCCTTCTTCTTGTATTCTTTTGTATTTTTTGTATTTATTTTACTTTTTTTTTAGTAATTTGAAGATGATAGATGTTAGGTTCTCTTTGAATGTTTGATAAAACTCAACTGTGAAGCCATCCAGATCAGGGTTTTTGTTTGCTGGGTTTTTCTGATTACTGCTTCCATTTCATCTGTTGTTATTAGCATATTCAGTTTTTCTGATTCCTCTTGATTCATTTTTTGGAGATTGTATTTTTCTAGGAATTTTTCTATTTCATCCACAATGTCAAACTTTTTGGAATATAGTTGCTCATAGTATTTTCTTAACAATCCTTTTTTATTTCTGTGGTATCTCTGCTTTTGTTTCTGATTTTATTTAGTTGAGTCTTTTCTCTTTGTTTCTTGATGAGTCTGGCTAATGGTTCATCAATCTTGCTTATCTTTTCAAAAAAAGAAGTTCTTGGTTTCATTGATTTTTTTATGTATATTTTTAGTTCATATGTCATTTATCTCCACTCTAATCTTTATTATATTCTTCCTTCTACTTACCCTGGGCATTTCTTCTTATTATTTTTCTAATTCTTTAAGTTGTAGGGTTAAACAGTTCATTATTATTTTTTCTTCTTTTTTTGAGGTAGGCCTGTAGTGCTATGAACTTTGCTATCAGAATGGCTTTTGCTCTGTCCCAGAGATTTTGGGTTGTTGGGTGTGTAATAACATGCAATAACATTCACTGTTTAATAACATGCTCTTTAGCCTCCTTCTATTTTAATGTTTTTGGATATTTTTATAGTAGTTGAGTTTCATTTCACTGTGTTCTGAGAAGATGCATGATAACATTTCAATGTTCTTGAACTTGTAGAGGCTTGTTTTGTGTCCTACCAAGTGGTCTATCTTTGAGAATGCCCATGTGCACTAGAGACGAATGAAAAAAACTAATATATATATATATATATATATATATATATATATATATATATGAATTCTGCAATGCAGCAGGATACGAAATTAATACCGAGAAATAGATGGATTTTTATACACCAATAATGGATTACAAGAAAGAGAAACTAAACAAACAACCTCATTCACCATTGCAAAAAAAAAAAAAAATTTAAGGTACCTAATAATAAACTTAAGCAAGGTGGTAAAATACTTGTCCTCAGGAAAACTACAGGGCATTAAAAAAAGAGATAGAGTAAAATATATACAAGTGGAAGAATATTTTGTGTTCATGGATGGGTAAAATTAACATCATTAAAATGTCCACAATACCCAAGACAATTAACATCATTAAAATGTCCACAATACCCAAGACAATGTATGAATTCGATACAACTCAATTTAATTACCAATGGTATATTTCACAGAACTTGCATGTATATATGCATAAACCATGGGCACAGAAAATAGGGTGGTGAAGGCTTGCAGCATGGGGCAAGGGCAGTTTATAAGGGGTCAGTGAACAAAAAAAATGAACATATATAATACTTTAAACAGTAAAGATTTTTTTTAAAAGAGTAGCAAATTGTCCAAAGTGAGCAATAAATGAAACATTTGATTTTTTTTCTCTTTTTTTGGGGGGAGGAATGGAGCCCAGAATTTCCACAAGGGACCGAGATTGAGCTGGTGGAATGAAGGAAGGAGCACCATGGAGTACTAGGGGAGAGGTGCCACTCACTAAGCTTGCAATTCAGGATGCAATAGGGAAAAGAGTGTGTTTGATGTTTAATTACACACTAATTAAAAAACAGAGATTGGCATAGAAAATTAAAATACATGACCCAACCATAGACTGTTTGCAGAAAAATCATTTCAAATATTATGGTAGGAACAGGCTGAAAATTAAAGGATGGAAATGATAAATGGTACAAATATTACTCATGCAAAAGGAATGGCTGTATTGATAGCACCTAAATTAGACTCTACCTGCAGGAATTGCTCCTTTTCCTCCAACTCCCTTACCCTTATGAAATGGCATACCAATGCACAACCATTGCCTTATTAAAGGATCTGCTGCTCCAGAATCACAACTTGCTGTTAGACACTGAAGCAATAATCCTATCTAATAAAAGAGTAATATGCAAATTAACCACCACTCTGCGACAAAAATGACTGTGCCCATAGCCACAAGATGGCAGCACCCAGTCCTCTCAGCCCTGCCGGAGTCCCCCAGTCTCAGGGATGGCTGCTGCTGAGAGCCTGAAGAGTAAGAAGCCTGGCAGAATGCTGCCCAGAGGCCCTTCTGACCCTTAATAAAAAAACAAAAACAAATTCACTCCCCATGGCGCGATCCCCTGCCAGTGGCCACAGCGTGGGTTGGGGTCTCAGCCTGGCATGTGCATGCACCCCCATGGCGTGAACCCCCTGCCAGCAGCAGCAGCCTAGGGTCTCAACCACTGAGTCACACCAGCCAGGCAGATATGGAGGAATCTTAAATGTTTCTTTTTAAAAATATATATTTTATTGATTTTTACAGAGAAGAAGGGAGATGGATAGAGAGCTAGAAACATCTATGAGAGAGAAACATCGATCAGATGCCTCCTGCACACTCCCCACTGGGTATGTGCCCCCAACCAAGGTACATACCCTTGACCAGAATCAAACCTAGGACCCTTGAGTCTGCAGGCCATTGCTCCATCCACCTAGCCAAACCAGTTAGGGCTGTCCAATATGTTAAAGAAAAAAAACAATCTAATAAAGAAGGAATATACAGGGGAGGGCATTTGGGGGTGACCGGGTTATCAAGGGAGGGCATTTTGGGTGATCGGGCTGGCAGGGAAGCAATTAGGCATAGATCAGGCTGGCAGGGGAGTGGTTAGGGGTGATCAGGCTGGCAGACAGAAGTGGTTAGGGCAATCAGGCAAGCAGGCGATCGGTTTGGAGCCAGCAGTCCTGGATTGTGAAAGGGATGTCCGACTGCCTGTTTAGGCCCGATCCACAGGATTCCAGATTGGAGAGGGTGCAGGTTGGGCTGACAGACACCCCCACAAGTGCACAAATTTCATGCACCGGGCCTCTAGTAAAGGTATAAACCTGAATGCATTGATTATTGAGCTACATGACTGCTTTTTCATAAACAATCAAATGGTCAAAGGCAAAATTTTGACTAGAGGTTTTTGGAATCTTCTAGCCACTGGTGATCATTAATATGCAAATAACTGCATCATTCAGTATAACAATGATATAACACTAGAGAATATGACTGCTGAAAGTTTTGCCTTCCTTTTTGAGCTCACCATCTCATGATCATCTTTCAGTACAGTTACTGAATAATTATAAACTCCATACAGAATATGAAATTCATGTACAAGGCAAATAGGAAACAATAAAGTGGTATAAGGATAATTGTATTCATTTCCTATGCATGCCTTAACATATTACAACCAACTGGGTGATTTATAATGAAAAAAAAAAGTTATCTTTCCCATTTCTGGAGACAGATCCACCATTGAGCTATTGGTAGGGCCAGACTCCCTGAATGCTCTGGGGGACAAACGCTTCCTTGCATTTTTCATCTTCCAATGATTTTGGCATTCCTTGGATCATGACGGCATATCTGTGTTCTGTCTTCGTATTGCCTTCTCCTCCTAGTGACTGTGTATAATCTCCCTTCTGAACACCAGTGGTATATGTGGTTGCATTTATGGCCCACTCAACTGATTTTTTTTAAAATATATTTTATTGATTTTTCACAGAGAGGAAGGGAGAGGGATAGAGAGCTAGAAACATCGATGAGAGAGAAACATCAACCAGCTGCCTCCTGCACACCCCCCACCGGGGGGTGTGCCCGCAACCACTGAACATGCCCTCGACCGGAATCGAACCTGGGACCCTCCAGTCCACAGACCGACGCTCTATCCACTGAGCCAAACCGGTTTTGGCTCAACTGATTTTTGTGTGTTAATCTTATATTCTGCACCTTTGCTAAATTGGTTTATTAGCTCTAGTTGTTTTTTTTTTTTGTTTTGTTTTGTTTTGTTTTTGCAGATTCTTTGGGATACTCCATGTATTAGAATCATGTCCCCTGCAAAAAGATTTTCCAATTTGGATGCTTTTTATTTCATTCTCTGGCCTAATTGCTATGGCCAGAACTCCCAGTAATATCTTAAAGTGACAATAATGGGCATCCTTGTCTTCTTCCTGATTTTAATGGGAACAATTCCAATCTTTCACCATTCTGTATTACATTAGTTGTGCTTTTTGCACATATGCTCTTTATCATGTTGAGGAAGTTGCTTTCTATTCTTGTTCAATTGAGTGTTATCATAAAAGTGTATTGGATTTTGTCATATGGTTATTCTGAATTAATTGAGATGATCATGTAGTTTTTCACCTTAATTCTATTTATGTGTATAGAAGAGGCCTACTGCATGAAATTTCTTCATGGTAGGGTTCCTAGGCCTTGTTAGTGATCTGGGCCAATTGTGGTCTTCTGGCTGCCAGCTGTTGCCTTCTTTCCCTGGCCGGGCCTAACTTCATTACACGCTTCCTCCTGGTGGTCAGTGCACATCATAGTGAGCGATCAAACTCCTGGTCTCTGATCAAACTCCCAAGGGGACACTTTGCATATTAGCCTTTTATATATATACTAGAGGCCTGGTGCATGAAATTTGTGCACGGGGGCGGGGGGTGTCCCTCAGCCCAGCCTGCACCCTCTGGGACCCCTTGAGGGATGTCCGACTGCCCGTTTAGGCCCGATACCACCCCTCGAGGAATGTCCCACTGCATGTTTAGGCCCGATCCAGGTAGGATCGGGCCTAAACAGGCAGCCGGACATCCCTCTCACAATCCAGGACTGCTGGCTCCCAACTGCTCACCTGCCTGCCTTCCTGATTGCCCCTAAATTGTTTTTGCCTGCCAGCCTGATCACCCCCTAACCACTCCCATGCCAGCTTGATTGATGTCTAACTGCTCCCCTGCCAGCCTGTTTGCCCCCAATTTCCCTCCTCTGCCAGCCTGGTCATCCCTAACTGCCATCCCCTGCAGGGTTGATTGCCTCCAACTGCCCTCCCTTGCAGGCCTGGTGCCTCCCAACTGCCCTCCCCTGCTGGCCATCTTGTGGTGGCGATCTTGTGTCCACATGGGGGCAGGATCTTTGACCATATGAGGGCAGCCATTTTGTGTGTTGGATTGATGATCAATCTGCATATTACTCTTTTATTAGATAGGAGGATAGAGGCCTGGTGCACAGGTGGGGGCCAGCTGGTTTGCCCTGAAGAATGTCCTGGATCAGGGTGGGGTTCCCTTTGGGCGTCGGCCTGGGCGAGGGGCCTGTGGTGGTTTGCAGGCCAGCCACGCCTCTGGCGACCCAAGCAGAGGCCCTGATATCTGGAATTTATTTACCTTCTACAATAGAAACTTTGTAGCCTGGAGCAGAACTAAGCCTCCTGCTGGATCCGAGGCTGCCACTTGCATTTGTTTACCTTCTATAATTGAAACTTTGTATCCTTGAGTGGAGGCCTGGGCCCCCAGAGTGTGTGGAAAGCTTGGCTTCTTCTGTTGCCAGGGAAACCCAACGGTAGCCATCTTGGATGGGGTTAATTTGCATACTCACCCTGATTAGCTGGTGGGCATGGCTTAGCTTGGTGGGCATGGCTTATGTACCAGAGTGATGGTTAATTTGCATATTATCCTTTTATTAGAGAGGATATATGTTAATGTATATGCATATGTATATGTATATGTATATTACATTAATTAATTAATTTCCTTATGTTGAACTACCGTCACATTCCTGGGATAAATCTCACTTGTTACTGGTATATATTTTTTATTATTCTTGAATTAGGTTTCCTAGTATTTTCTTGAGGGTTTTTCTGTATATACTAGAGGCCTGGTACACAAAATTCATCTATGGGGGTGTGTGTCCCTCAGCCCAGCCTGCATCCTCTCCAATCTGGGACACCTTAAGGAATGTCCAACTGCCTATTTAGGCCCGATCCAGGTAGGATAGGGCCTAAATGGGCAGGCAGACATCCCTATCACAATCCAGGACTGCTGGCTCCCAATTGCTTGCCTGCCTACCGTCCTGATTGCCCCTAACCACTTCTGCCTGCCAGCCTGATCACCCCCTAACCACTCCCCTGACAGCCTGATTGATGTCTAACTGCCTTCCTCTGCCGGCCCAGTCACCCCTAACTGCCCTCCTCTGCAGGCTTGATTGCCCCCAACTGCCCTCCCTTGCAGGCTTGGTCCCTCCCAACTGCCATCCCCTGCTGGCCATCTTGTGATGGCCATCTTGTGTCCACATGTGGTCAGTCATCTTTGACCGGGGGAAGCCATCTTGTGTGTTGGAGTGATGGTCAATTTGCATATTATTGTTATTAGATAGGATAATTAGATAGGATAGAGGCCTGATGCATGGGTGGGGGCCGCCTGGTTTGCCCTGAAGGGTGTCCCAGATCAGGGTTGGGGTTCCCTTGGGGTGTGAGGCAGCCTGGGCGAGGGGCCTGTGGTGGTTTTCAGGCTGGCCATGCCCCCTGGTGACCGAAGCGGAGTCCCTGGCATCTGGGGTTTATTTATCTTCTATAATTGAAACTTTGTAGCATTAAACAGAGGCCAAGGCAAGGCAGTCCAGGGCAGGCGGAAAGATTGGCTTCATTCATTGCCAGGGAAACCCGAGTCTCCTGCTCTCTCTGTGGCAGCAGCCATCTTGGTTGGGTTAATTTGCATATTCGCTCCTGATTGGCTGGTGGGCGTGGCTTGTGGGTGTAGCAGAGGTACGGACCATTTGTATATTACTCTTTTATTAGATAGGACTAGTGGCCCGGTGCACGGAATTCTTGCATGGGGACCAGGGTCACTCCACCCAGCCTGCACTCTCTCTCAATCTGGGACCACTAGTTCCTAACTGCTCACCTGCCTGCCTGCCTAATCATCCCTAACCACTCACCTGTCTGCCTGATTGCCCTTTACCACCTCTGCCAGCCTGCCTGATTGCCCCTAACCCCTTTGCCTGCCTGCCTGATCACTCCTAACCACTTGCTTTCCTGCCTGATCACCCCTAACTGCCTCTGCCTCAGCCCCTTCACCTAGGACAAAGACTTCCCTCCTCCAGCTGGCCAGAGGCACCCATTTCCCAGGCTTCCCTCCCTCTGGCTGGCCACAGGTACCAAAGACCTGGGCTTCCCTCTCTCTGGCTGGCCACAGGCACCCAGGACCCCAGGAAGCTTCACCTGGGTTCTGGTTTTGTCAGGAAGGATGTGCAGAATGACGTCTGGAAGACATCTGGTCTATCCCGTCTAATTAGCATATTGCCCTTTTATTAGTATAGATTTGTACAAAATACTGGTCTGTAGTTTCCTTGTATTATTGGTCCTGTGTTATTTTTGCCTGGTTCTGTTATCAGGGTAATGCTGGTCCCAAAGGATGACATGGGATGTTATGATAAATAGTATTACATGTCAACATTGCTAAGCCATGGCATCTAGATACTTCCTTAAACACCAGTCTATATGTTGAAGTGAAGGTGTTTTGTTTTTTTCAGAATAATATTAATATTTCAATAAAGCAGATTATTATCCATAATATGGGTAGGTTTTGTCCAATCAGTTGAAGGCTCTAAGAAGGAGAAGGGAAAAAAATAAAAGGAAAGATAAAGAGAGAGGGGAAAAAAAGTGCAACAAGGAAAAGGGAATTATACCTTTACTGTGCCTTAGAACTCCAGCTCCAACATGATTTATCATGGGTGTCCAGCATGCCAGACTACTGTGCAGATTTTGTATTTCTCAGCCTTCAGTATCACATGAGGCAATTCTCTCCTCTCCATATAGACCCATTTCTCTGAAGAACCCTAGCAAATACAGATATATCTCCTGATCATTTTATTAGAAAACTTGAGAAGGATTAGCAATAATTCCACTTTCAATGATTGGTAAAACTTACCAGTGAAGACATTCAGTGGAAGTTCTGAATTTAATGGGATAATTTATTACATATTCAGAATATGTACTTGTTGTAGGCCTTTCAGATTGTCTTCTTGAATCAGTTTTGGTAATTTGTGTGTTTCTAGAAATTTCATCTAATTATATTTTGGGGGTACAAATGTACATAATACAATTTTATCACCCATCTTTAAATAAATCATATGGGATATGTTCTTGGACCACAGTGGATTAAAGGAGAACTCCATAACAGAAATATCCTGTACACTGCCCTATCAGTAGCACATGACTCCCTAACTGGTTGGTCATCAGAATCTGGGTAAAGTTCTTGCTGATGGCCCTCCAAGGTCAAATTCTACCTCTGAAAAGGGAATTTTCTGGGTTTGGAAGAACAACACTGTCAAGGAAGAAGGGAAAAGTAAAAGGTAAATGACCATTTCTCCTTTTTATTCTACCCATTGCTAAAGCCAATATCCTGTGTTGAGGAGAAGAGCAGATAACGTTCCCCACACCCCATCTGTCCTCTGGTTCCAACTCTCATCACATCTTTTCCACTTACAGGACAGATGGTCTTGCTTAAGAAGGGACAACTTCAATCTCTGCTCACCCTTGGCCAGCTCTCAACTGATAGTCTGAGCATGCTAACCCTGTGGGCATAATCAGTTACATCTGATATAATGTAGCCTCTTCATGAAAGTTTTAAGAGAGCTTCCTGGTTAGGGGCAGATGTGTTCCCAGCTGAGATGAGAATCAGCCTCCAAGAACAGTGGCAATACCACGGGACAAATTCCTGCAAGGCTGTGAAGAGCCTCATCCTCAGTCCACTCACAGTGATTTTGAGGACTCCAGCTTTCTTATTAAACAGGAGAGAGACTGTTGTCTGTTTCTGACAACTGAGGAAACAGAGGTCTAGAAAGGGTAGATGGCACACACCCTGCTCAAGATCAGGAACCAAAATCTAAGTTGTAGAGTTTTTTCTGTCCCTCCAGGAAAAATATAATCCTTGACAAAATATTAGCAAACTGAACTCAACAGCACCTTGAAAGGATCATAGGCCACAATCAAGTGGGATTGTGGGCGAACTTCCTTTTATCAGAGTAAATCTGTACCTTAATGTGGTGGATATCTTTAGATAGGACAAGGGTCTCAAGGTATGGGCATTTCTTCCAAAATGCATTCTTTCTAAGTGATAAAATGAAGCACAGTACTTTGCACATCTATAAGCAGGATGAGCTTGACAGGAAACCAACCTAACTGCACAAGTATAGGCAACTGAAAGAAGAAATCGATGTGTAATTGACCAAATACTGTATAAAAGCACTAGCTACGCCTTCGTTTGGGGATACAGAGATTTGGATGTGAACTCCCCGGTCAACTTTATTTGCTGTAGGAAATAAAACTACTTTCTGACAACTATGTCTTGTACTTGAATAGAAGCTGAACCCCTTGAGTTCAGAAATATTATGAAACTTTAGCCACAAAGGTGACTAACACCAAAACAGATTCATAGATATAGGATCTGAGTTATGGTGAGTTAACAATAGCTAGTACAGGTGGCAACAACACAATAGTTTCCTGCTAAGGATAATGATCATTTTTCTACCTCCAACAGATGAAGAAAACCCTATCGTGTAATTACCTCAACATGACTCCATTTATGATGAATTTGTTCACTTGTTACTACATACTATGCGATCCTAAATTTAAGACACATGGAGGTGTGGAGTGTTACAAAACACAAAGTTATTTCCAAACAGTGCCCTCTAATCCTACCTTATAATAGAGAAACATGCAAATTGACCGCACCTCCGCTATGCCCATGATTGGGCCTGCCAGAGACTGGGGGCAGGACTCCAGGTGGCTTATCTGGCCATTGGGAAGATCAAGATGGCTGCGTACAATCCTGTTAGTTCCAGGGGTCCCGGGGGAGATCGCCACCCGGGGGGGGCGTGTCCAGGCCCAGCCAGGCGCTCCCCGGGGGCCCCTGGGCGATCGCCACCCTGGCCTAAATGGCTGGTGCTGAGAGGGATCAATGGGGCCCATGGAAGGATCGGGAGGTAGTTGACCAATGACGGCATCTGCAGCAGCTGTATGCAGAGCTCCTGTCTGCGTTCTCCAGGTTGGCCTCCGTGGGGTCCGCGTTGCACCTATAGTGGCCAAGTGGGGATGCTGCATGAGGCCAGCTTCCCAAGCCAGGCTGCCGAGGGAGGGAGGGCCTCTGGGCTGGGAGCACTCCCCCACCCCAGTGGAAAGGACACAGAGAGCGAGCAGCAGAGAGCTACTAGGGGTGGTGGGTGTGGTGGCCTGGCTTCCAAGAGGCTAGCTTCAGCTGCTGTGGCCTGCGCTGAGGTGGCTGGTGGTGGGGGCAACTGCGGGGGCGCATCTGAGGCTGGGGCACTGGGAGACGTGGGACTGCAGTCCAGAAAGCGAGGCTCCTGAGGATCTGGTCACCGACCCCCGGCATTGAAGCTGCCTCCTACAAGATGTATCCTAGCCTAGGTGTGTGGGAAGCAGGTTCAGGAACCTCTCCCTTTGCGGCGCCAGAGCCCAGGCCTGCCAGCGCCCCAGAGGAGACCCCCGCCAGGATCGGGGGCTTGACCAGTCTCTAAACCAGGGCGGCCATTAGTCCAGGCCTACCAACACCCCAGAGGAGACCCCCACCAGGATCGGGGGCGTGACCGGCCTCCAAACCGCCCGCAGCCCTAGCCCAGGCCTGCCAGCACCCCAGAGGAGACCCCTGCCAGGATTGGGGTCATGGCCAGCCTTCAAACTGTGGCGGCCCCTAGCCCAAGGAGGCCTCCTGGCCGAGGACGCCTGAGTCTGTTCTTGACCTAGGGCCGGGCTCTCCCCACAAGGGACTCAGAAGCCTCCAGAGTCTAACTGCCAGTCTCTGGGAGTGCATCCACTGTCCAGCAAAAAGTAGGGTCATCAAACCATTCAGTCTCAGTGCAGGCACAGGTCCGAGGCTGATGGGGTAAAGGCCAGACCAAAACAAAACAGCAGAAACACCCTGCCCACCTGGGCGGGTACTGCTGTAGTCCACGTGGCCTGGGCAGTGTAGAAAGCGCTACCTTCTCCCAGGTCCTGTGCTGGCACCGCTGCCTCGCTCACCCTCAAGCCCCCCTGAGTCCTGACAGCAAAGTGTGTGGGGCATTCTGCAGGAGTTGTGCCGTTCTGGGTGCTTTTGCCCAAAGACACACTTTGGGATGAATTCAGAGCCACATCTCATTTCCCATGAGACTGGAAGAACCATGTAAAAGGATTTTGACAAAAGCTTTCCACATCTCTGTTTATTCTTTTGAATCCATAAAATTACCTTAAAAAAAGAATTTGGGCCACCTAAGAAAGAATGCACTTTCTGGCCAGAGCATGCAGGATTATTTTGCCCAACAGGTTAAAGGGAGCAGAGCTGGCACAGTGGGAATGGCCCTGGTGCCCTATGAGGAGACCTGGGGAATGGGGTTGCAGAAATTCCATAAGCCTCTTGCCACCTTCTCCTTTGCAAACCACACCATCCAGATCCACCAGGACTGGAGGCAACTGGGAATCACAACCGTGATTTGAGACATGGTAAGCAAATCTTGAGGGGCCTCTGAAAACATCTGCAACTGATTATAAGACTGGTCTTTATTTAAAAAGAAATAAAAGAACAGCTTTGTTGAGATATAACCCATATACTGTACATGTCACCTAAAGTGTACAATGAACTGTTTTTTTAAAGTAAATTCAGAGTGGTACAACCATCACCATGCTCAATGTTTAAATATCTTCATGACCCATCCCCTCCAAAAAAAACTTCTACCCACTGGAATCACTTTCCTGATCATCTTCCCCAAAATAGATTGCACTTTAAAGGTGGGTAAAGGAAAGTTGAGGGAAGTTAAAACACTGCACAAAGGATATTGTAAGATGACAAAGCCCAAAGTGAAGATCATGTGTTTTCTTTAAAATATATATATATATTTATATTTTTAAAATTTCAGAAAGGGAGAGGGAGAGAGAGATAGAAACATCAATGATAAGAATCACTGATCAGCCGAAACCGGTTTGGCTCAGTGGATAAAGCGTCGGTCTGCGGACTGGAAGGTCCCAGGTTTGATTCCGGTTAAGGGCATGTACATTGGTTGCGGGCACATACCCCGGTGGGGGGTGTGCAGGAAGCAGCTGGTCGATGTTTCTCTCTCATCGATGTTTCTAGCTCTCTATCCCTCTCCCTTCCTCTCTGTGAAAAATCAATAAAATATATTAAAAAAAAAAAAAAGAATCACTGATCAGCTGCCGCCCTCAGGCCCCCTACTGGGGATTGAGCCTGAAACCCAGGCATGTGTACCGCTGATCATAATCAAACCTGGACTCTTCAGTCCACAGGCCAATGCTCTCTCCATTAAGCCAAACTGACCAGGGCCATGTGTTTTCTTCAAGTTCTGCGTGGTTGTAATGGTCCTCAAATCTATACTAAAGAAGGGTAATATGCTAATTAGAGTGGTTATCTTCCGGACATATTTCCAGACAAAGCCGCAGTGGCTACAAAGGCCAAGGCTCAGGCAGCCATAACCAGCTGCAGTGGCAGCAGCATTGGGGTTATGGGGGTGGTGCCTCCAGAGGGAGGCCAGACTGGGGGCCAAGGCACAGGCAGTTTGGGGTGATCAGGCTGATAGGGGAGGGCAAGGTAGGGGCAATCAGGCTGGCAGGAGATCAAGGTAGGGGCGAGCAGGCAGGCAGGCAGTGGGGTTAGGGACGATCAGGCAGGCAGGTAGGTGAGTGGTTAGGAGCCAGCGGTTCCGGATTGTGAGAGGGATGTCCGACTGCTGGAAGTTGGACATCCCCTGAGGGGTCCCAGATTGAAGAGGGTGCAGATTGGGCTGAGGGGCACACCCCCCTACCCCCAATCCCATCAGTGCATGAATTTCGTGCACCGGGCCTCTAGTTTTACATACTTTCCTTGGTGCCCAGGTGAGAAGGAATTCAATGTAACTGCTGCACATGTCAGGCTATGTGTAATAACAGGTACAAGGTTTTGAATTATGGTGGCTTTTCCCTGCAGAAGTTTTCAGACTTGGTATTTCCAATGGACTTAATCACTTATCCAGCAGTCTTTAGTGAAGTGCCCAATGAGGAGCCCATATTGGAAGGAGCTTTAAAACTCCAACTCTGAGCAACAAATGAGTCCCTGATTTCAAGCAGTACCAAAAGCCACCCAGAATGTTAAACCACAAGGACAAAACTATAGGCCAATCTCAAACCCAGTCACCTAGAAAACAAAGGACGATGAGGCCAAAAGCTGCAAAACAGGAAGCACACCACAAAACTGCTTTTCTCAGTCAACATCATGAGACTGAGAGAGAGAGAAACAGCTGAAGTAATAAGCAGCAGCCAGCAAACGGCTAGGAAAGCCAGTTGGAGAAAATTCAAAAGGAGACAGCTCTTTTCCTGCAGCTTAGAGATTTGAATTGAGTCCTTTAAATAGTAAAAAAGAAAAAAAAGAAAAAAAACAAAACAAAACAAAAAAAACACACAAATGGATACCAGAAACAAGCACAAATATGTCTTAATTTTAAACTTGATTAACCTGAATGTTCTTTGGTTCACACTTGATGTTTGTCTCAAATGTATCCAATATTCTGAATATGTGGGAAGTTTTTAAATGTTTACTAATTGACTTCTCCTGCCTTTCAATATAAAGTGGAGAGGAAGGAGAGTAAGGTGTTTTGGTTTGTTGTATTTTAAACCAAAGCTGGAAGATCTAAAAGAGACATGTCATTTTTATCCATTAAGGGACAGGAGCTTATATCCTATATAATAAAAAGCTAGGTGGCATCACATGTGATGTCATCACAAGATGACTGCCACAAGATGGCCACCACAAGATGGCCGGAAGGGGAGGGCAGTTGTGGGTGATCAGGCCAGCAGGGGAGGGCAGTTGGGGGTGACCAGACAAGTAGGGGAGCAGTTAGGCATCAATCAGGCTGGCAGAAGAGTGATTAGGGGGTGATCAGGCTGGCAGGCAGAAGCAGTTAGTGGCAATTAGGCAGGCAGGCAGGTGAGAGGTTAGGAGCCAGCAGTCCCAGATTATGAGATGGATGTCCCAAATTTCAGAGGGTGCAGGCCGGGCTGAGGGACACCACCATGCACGAATTTCATGCACTGGGCCTCTAATAAACACATAAAAGCATCCTAAAATTTAGAGAGAAAGAAAAGAGGGAAGATCAAAGAGAAGTGAGTGTTAAAAATGAAAGAGGAATTTTCTGTGCTGATTCTTATACTATGCAGCATCTCAAGTAAAATTTCTAAAAATAAAAAAGAAATAAATAGCTGAATATGAACAATTGTGCATAAATAGCAATTTAAAAAAAGAGTATAAAAGTTGCATTTGGGCCTCTCATAGTCACAGGCTGAAGTAGAAACAGTGCACAATACCATAGGAATTAGGAAACAGGAGAGTATGAGGAAAAGGAAAGGGAACTTTTAGAAACATAGGGGATGACTTTGAAGTTTTCCATACTGTGTAATGATAGTTTGGACCAATTTCACCAAGTCAAGGAGTGGGGACACTCAACTGACATACAACTGACAAATTATACTCTGAGGGACTTAGACATATCGGATATTCATATTTATAATATAATTTATTTTAAATATAAATCCCAGATATCTATACTTATATCTGGTACATACTTCTCACATATGTACTTCTTTTTATAAATTGCCTCATTCAATTTTCTAGTATTTTGTTGAGGATTTTTCTGTCTATTTTCTTAAATGATATTGATGCAAAGTTTTCTTTTTCTGTAATATCTTTGAAGGATACTGACCTCATAGAATGAATGGTGAAGTACTTCCTCCTCTCCTCATTTTGGAAAGTGTTTGCAAAACATAAGTGTCAATTCCTTAAATGTTAGTGAATTCACCAGTGAAGCCATCTGGTACTGGGCTTTTCTTTGGTGGTAGTTTCTTATCTTAATTATCAATTTAAACTCTTTACTTGTTATATGTATATTCAGATATTATTTCTGTTTGAGTCACTTTCAATAGTTTGTGTATTTCTAGGAATCTAATGTACAGTATAAAAAGTCAAAAGAAAAAAAGATTTGGTTTTCTGTGCAGGTGGCTCCCAGCCTCCAGCTCCCACACTGTCAGGACCCACCTTAGCTTTTGAACGAAAGCCATGCCCTTCCCAGGCCCAGTTCAGCAAAGCTCCCAGTGTCTGCCCAAGCAGGTCAGTCTTTGCTCCAGAACTCTCTACTGATTTCTCATATCTTTGTCAGATCTGAAGATACCTTTATCCAACCCAGATCCTTCTTTTCTTTCTTTTCAAATGTCAGATCTGCAATGAGATATGAGGCTTCCTCTGCCCAGCTCTGCTTCCTCCCTTTTGTCTTTAATAGACATTACTCCACACCCACCTACCAATAAACCTCTTGCACTCTTTCTCAGCAAGTGCTTCTAGAAGGAACTAATGCATTATTGTCCTCTCTTCAAGAATGGTCCTAAAGAAATGTGGAGATGTATATCAGGTCCTACCTGGAACAGAAACCCACAAGCTCCCGACCTCATCAGCTCCCATGTCACCTACTCAGCATGGGTGGCACCCTGGGCTTTGTTGCTGCCTTCAAACAGAGGAATGTTCTGGGAAGAGGCACAAATGACTTCTAGACCTTCTCCCTGCCATGTTCAGGTTACACTTATTTATCCTTGTTCTAGTGAAATATCCAGAGTAGAATATTAGTGAGTTGCCTGACACCTAGTAAAGTGACTATCACCCATAACCTAAAGATGTCAGGCACCAAAGATCAAAAGCCTTGGTGAGTCCAGGTATCTCCTGCCTCTGGAAGGAGCCATGTTCTTCCCCAAGACAGAATAAAAGCAATCAGGAGGCTGTTATGTTCATAATACAATTCATCTTTATTTTTTGACTCAAGTGAGTGTATTTACACATAAATTTTTCAGAATTTGTCATAACAAGGGTTGTTTAGGGTACAAAAAGTATTAATGCTCTTATAAATGGCCTAATCTTAAAGGTAAGCTGATACTTTAAAAAAACAGAGAAAGATAAATATCACATGATCTCACTCATTTGTGGAATATGATGATATAAACTGATGAACAAAAACAGATTCAGAGACAGAGAAACATCAATCAGAACGTCAAACCTCAGGGAAGGTAGGGGACGGTGCGGGTAAGGGAAATAGATCAACCAAAGGACTTATATGCATGCATGTAAGCATAATCAATGGACACAGACAACAGGGGGGTAAGGGCATGAATGGAGGATGGGCGTAATAGGGGAATAAGGACACATATGTAATACCTTAATCAATAAAAAAAATAAAAAAAAAACAAAGGCAGCTGATCCCATCTCAAAGCATCTATAAAGTGGTTAATATTGAAAACATCTGGTCCTACATCTATTGGGAGGAGATTCTATAGCTCCCATCTCATACAGCGCCCCCATCATGGAGCTCTCAAATTTATCTGTTGAACCATGAGTGGAATATCATCACCATATAGGAACTGAGAAGCAACCTCAAGTACAGAGGCTGGTGAGAATGAATCTGGACCATGGGCAGTGCACCCACCTCATAGGACCTGCCCCCGGACATAAGACACCATAAGCTCCTAAAGTGTTTGACCACTATTATGTGAGTTCTCTGAGTTTTATCCTCATCCCTAACCCTCAAGATAAAAAAAGAGAGAGAGAGAGAAAGGTGCAAAGGAGTTTTCAATAAACTCTTTAGAGAAAATCTACATTATTCTTAGAATTTAAAAATTTTGCACGGTTGTCTAATTTTGGCAATTTTACTGGGATTCTGATTATTGTTCTAGTCTATTGTACTATGATGACTTAACAATTCAGTCCTTTGAATCCTCACAGAGGTGTGTTCATTTCCTCAGAGTAAAGAAAGAGGGGATGGCAGGGTCATTTGCATTTAGACTTGAAATGGAGAGGACACGAAGAAACAGCCACCATGTTAGGAAGGAATAGCTCAGGGGCCAGTAGGCTTGGCAGGCAGGGGGAAGCCCACAGGAGTACAGCTTCTCCTCTCTGGCATGCCCAGAAATCTCACACATCTGGACACCCAGATTCTTTGTAACTATATGTGTTATGGCTGCTGCTGGCCTTGTCCTTGTTCCTGGGTCTGACCTGACTGCAATCTACCTACATAGGTAAGGTGAGTTTTGTGACTTGATTCTGACTTTTTCTCTACCTTATTTCTTCTTGCCCTTTTATAATCCCCTACTACCTGCCCCAACCTGACAATTTATTTACATGCAAAGAGGTAAAGTATCACACGGTAAGACATATTGACTTCTCAAGCCCTCAAAGTCATGAACCCACTTCTTATACCCCATATCCCAGTCCTCGCATACCCCCAACCTGAGCATGTCTCTAACTTAAAAAGACCCCAGGCATTTCAGCCACCTATGAAAACCTATCTTTTACTTTCTTTAGAATTTTTTTTTTTTGATTTTGCTTTTCCTGGGCATCTTTAGTTATTTTCTTGACGTCCCTTTTATGCTTACCTATCAGCTCATTGGCCATTTTCAAAAGATTTATTACCTGGTCTTTCCTGGCTTGGCCAGTTTCTTTGTTATTAAAAGCACAAACTCGCTCCTCACACTTTTTAATTGTCTTCTTAAGAAACTTGTTTTTTGTGTTTTTACAGTAATCTTTAATGTCCCCGACCCCCAGGTCTTCCTTATGAGTAAAAAGCACAATCATGTATTTCCTAACATCCTTTCCAAAGATGGTCTTTAGTGCTGCCATCACCTTTTTGTCTTCATCGGTGACGCGTCCCAGCTGGAGCACCAGTACCAGAACCGTGTTGCCACCACTTCTGGGCATATAGTGTTGGACCATCTCTAGCTGCTGGTCACTGGACGGAGCTCAGGGGTGTCCACAACCACAATGTCCTGCTCAGCCTCTGTCCTCTGGCCTTTCTGGCACTTGGTGGTGACCGGCTGGGCTCTGAGTTGAGAAACAAACTCTGACTGCCCAAGGATGGTGTTCCCAGTGGCACTCTTCCCAGCCCCGCTTTTTCCCACGAGGACAATGTTCAGGGTCTCTGTCAGAGGAAAGCAGGAGAGAGTTGAAACCCTGGGCTGATCTGAGTACGCCTTCCAAAGCCACACATTACAGGGGAAAACACTTGGTAAGCATCAGGGCTGCCTTCCCAGAGCAGCTCCAGCCACAAGCATGGGAACGGCTTCCTCCAGAAAACTAGTGAACCCAGAAGCAGGAGTTGAATCACAGTCCCTGCCCATTGTTCATCCACTGACATGCAGCCATTCTTATCTCTGAATATTCCCCCTTTTCTGGTACCTTCTTTGATATACTAGCACCATGTGAGTTCTTTGTTACTCTTCACCTCCTCACCTGGGTCCAGTCTACTCATTTCATCTCTGTCTTCTGTTACTGCTGTGACTATGTATTCCCACTGAAGACTTATGCTGACTGTATCAAAGTCTTCTGGATGTATTTGAAAAATGATTCTATACAATTACTTTCCGTGAAAAAGCAACTACACATACCACCTGTGAGTTACCAGATGGAGCACACTAGAAGTCACTTCTCATTACAACCACATTCAACTTAACTGTGTCTTTCGTTGATGTCAAGAGGCACCTCATGGCTTTAACAATGAGTACCCACTAACACTGTTCTCTGTGGTGTTAATGTGGAGAATATATTTCCCTAAAGATGGAATTACAGGAATAATGTGATGCATATCACATTTCATTTTCCTGGGAGATTAAAATGTTAAACTTGGCTTTACTGAGCTTGGTCCTTAGTGTTCCTCTCATTTTTCTACCAAAGGTAAGTACTGCAGCTAAAGTCTGTGGGCTAAAGCAAATCCAGGGAAAATCTGAGTTTAAAATGACACTGAGTCTATATTCATAAAATAGTATACAACTCATCATTTAATAAAAGACAAGCGTAAACTACTGATATGCAGCATGGCTGGATCTCCAAAACATGCTAAGTGAAATAAGCCAGATGCAAAACCACATACAATATGAGTACATTATATGAAGATCAAAAACATACAAGATTAACCAGTGCTAGTAAAAGTCTGAAGAGTGATTTCCTTTGGTGAGCTCTTGGTAAGGAGATGGAAATGAGCCATCTCATTATCTAGCTGATGGTCACATATGTATAGATATGTAAAAATCATTGAGTTGTATACCTATTATTTGCACATCTTACTGTACTTAAATTAAATCTCAATAAATATCTGTAAAAACCTGCACCACACAACTGTCTCTACACACATGCCCTGTTCCCACCACTTCTCCTGTGAAGCAAGGTCAACACCAGACCTACATGCTGAGCAAATGGCAGTCAGCAACTCCAGGGATATTCACTGAATCTCAGTCATCCAGGGCATCATCCCTGTGGAATGACACTCTGTGTCTGCATGGAAAACTTGGGAGGGGAGTGATCATGTCATTTAAAGAAAGCAGCTGAAATGCAGTAACTCCACACACTTTTATGTTGCCTTTGGAAAGTTACTGACATATGTAGAGTTTAGGATACATCACAAATGGCAATCATTACATGGATACTGAGATCCATCACTGAATTCTGCATAGTAGAAGGAGGTGTTTTCATCCAGGACCAGGAGGAAGAGGCCAAGTAGGCACAGCAAGCAAACCCAGTTTTGTAGCATTTTAGAGAATGTCAGGTAGACCCGCAAAGGGCCAAAGGCCTTTGATGGTGCTACACCTACTCAAAAGTGTTAAGAGTTCCCTAGAGACAGGAGGTAGTCATTGACCTGAGCAAGGTCTTTAGGATACATTTTTGTTTTGATTTATCTAGATATTTTTCCCACTTCCCTTTGATGCACAACACATTCAAAGGAATTCAGATATGAGCTTAACATATTTTAAGGATCTGCTTACCATTTGGAGTGTCCCTTTTCTGAGATGTAACTTCTTTCTCACAGTCCTGGAAAATAAAGAGGGAAAATGGTGTACCAGATCTAAAATCTCATCTTTTCACAAAGTAAAGAAATGGAGTCATAGTGTGTAATTCAGAGTAATTGGATGAATAAGTTGTGGTCAAATGAAGACCATGGTCGTAGTCCTTGCTGGTCATTATAAACTTGTCCATAATGACAATATTGAGACCCTACTGTTTCTGCTGCTTTAATACATTTCCAAGTGAATGATGGGTTTTGCTCTCACTCAGAGGATCCCCACAGATGCCATATATAAGGCATTGTTCCTGAAGCTCTAACTTCACTTCTCTACAGTTCCTAACAGTAATTCCAGAATTTCTGCTATTCCTGGAGAAAATCCAGAGGCTTCAGGAGACTTTCTGCTCTCCCTGGAAGAAGAAACACGCTCAGTGATGCCTATTATGTGCAGTTGAGAGACAAGGGGGAAGTGAGGAGATTGGAAACCAGCCTCCCCATATCTTGCCAATGCCCTCTTACACTACTGACACTCCCAATGTAGAGATGAATCATCTTCTAACATAAATACAATAACACTTGGGACCTTTCTCATTCAGGTGGGCAATTGAAGATGATGACATGGTGGATAGCCACATACCTGACATTCTCTTCACTTGCCTGGTGAGCCTTATATTGTTTCCCAAAATTGAAATTTAAAAGGGAATAAAAAATGTGAAAACATGATATGCAATCTTGATTAATCTGCTATTTGTAGAAGCTTTCTATACTTTATTTTAACCTTGTTTTTGTTAAGTCTCCATGCCAGCCCAGGTTCCCTGCTTTCTAACCTGGCCTTATCCAAAACCATTAATATCATCAGTCATCTTTCTACCTGGATTTCTCTCATTTCACTCTGGTTGTCAGACTTTCTTCATCTCCCATATCCCAGCTAAATTATTTCATGTTTTATTTTTAAATCCAAAGGTTGTTACCATGCAAATGTATATGATCTAAAATTTAATAATTTTAACATCTCTAATACATGAGAAAACAAGTTAACTCATATATCCTTCTGTGTTTTCCTGTTTATACAAAGACACAGAAGCATATACAAACACATAGGAAGATTTATTAGGCTTTCTATCCTGCAATCAGCTTAATAACATGTCTGTAAGTACACAAGTAGATGTAATTTGTTTCACTTGCAACAATTTACGCTAATACAGCCATTCCTCTATTGATACTGGCTATTTCTGGTTTTACTATTTCAAAATATGCAGTGATAAATGTCCTTGTCCATACATCTTTATATATGTATATACTTATATTTTTCTGTCTTTATATTAGAGTGGAAATTTTCACTCTATCTTTGGTTTATATTAAATCCTTGATGTTTCCTTAACTTATTTGGAACTTATATTCTTCTATAATTATAATAACAATCAAAATAATAGCAGCTAATAATTATGGAACATTATTATGTTTCAAGTATTTGCAGATTACTTTGTGAGCAAGTCACTTCATAATTACAACAATCCTTGAGATACATATTATTATCTCCATTTTACAGAAGATGAAACTAAATTCTGTTCTCATGAAGTTTGTGGGTAGGCAACCATCACAACTACATCTGTAGCAATCACTTGATGTGATGGTGGCCATGTGAGGAGCGCCAATAGGGCTGAGAGGCTGAGGGGCTGAGGGGCTGAAGGGCTGAGGGGCTGAGGGGCTGAGGGAGCTCGTTCCAAGGGACAATCAGGAGGATTCCTTAAAGAAGTGAGTTTAAGCTTAATGTGATGGACCTGGTATGAGGTGGAATGGGAAAGGAGAAGTGTCAAGAAAGAGAACTTTGAAAATTTAAAGCTCTAGAATGGACATGATTATAACTCAAGGACTATAGGAGAGGCTGGTGAGACCAGTACGTAGAAAGAAGGTAGAGGATTAGGGACCAGATCAGGTCATGGATTCTGAACTTGACCTGAAGATCAGCAGGAAGTTACTAGAGCATTTAAAATAAGAGAGTGCAATGTCCAGGTTACATTGCATAAACTCATCCTGTACCCTTTCCCCTCTCTGCTGACAGCACTGTTCCTTGTAGCCATCAAAGAAGAAAGAGAGAGCTCAGGCCTAGAGACAAGAGAGCAAGTGAATTTAAAATTCTTGAGCATCAGTGTCCTCATTTGTAGAACATCTGTGCATAAAGTTGTTATGAAGACTAAATCAGTTTATATATGTGCCTTGAATTTAGTAGGTTTTCAATAAGTACTGACTTTCCTTTCATGACCATCATGTTTAAGTTTAACACACGCCAGATCTAAGAAGATTCACTGACAAAAAGGCCCCTGTGCTGAATTTTTGCTTGTCTTACATTTTATAGCACTTATATTTACAGAGTTCCCTATACCAATATTCACTTAGTTACACTGAATCAATAATTGTTTTGTTTCTTACGCATAAGTTAAAGTATAACCTCCTCAGAGGTAAAAGCTTGCATTCCTTAGTTATGAATACATTCTTCATTCATGTTAAAAATTTTAATAAAATGTCACTCTGGCTGTTGTGTGTGAAATAGATAGAAGTATAAGGCCCAATAATTATTGGGGGGAAAGTTGTTAGTAGATAGTTCAGGCAAGAGAAGAGGCTGGCTTGGACCAGATGGTGGTCGTTAAGGTGTGAGAAGCAGGTGGTTCCAAGAGCATGATCAAATAGACTTGAGGATTTCTTAGATACCATATGCTAGCTGTGGCATCAAAGTGGACTTCTGGGTTTGAGTTTGAAAAGCGTGGTGAGAAGCACAATCATTTACCAAGTTGAGAGAAAAACAGAAGTCTTACTGATTTAAGAGAGAAAACCAGAAGTTTGGACATGTTAAGTCTGGGATCCTTTAAGAGAGCCAAGTGAAGACATCAAGTAGCAATTGAAACTCAGAGGAGAGACCTGAACTAGTGCTACTCATTTGGAAACTGTTAGACAGAGCTCAAAACTGTAAAATGTGGAAACACCTGAGGGAGAGTGTAGAGAATTGAGGAGAGGTTAGAACCACGCCCTGTAGATGCCAACTTTTAGAGCTCTTCACAACAGGTTCAGCAACTACCAGGGTGGCCAGAAAGGTGTTGTGGGTGGGGATGCAAGAAGAGAATAGTTTTATTGAAGCAAATAAGTCTAATGAGTCATTTGTGTACAAACTATGAAGGGTAAAACCAGACAAGGATATAAGTTTATCCATTAACTCACCAATGAAGTCCAAAGTATAATATTCAAAGTCATCTACCACCTGGTGCCTCATCTTTTCAGATTATGGATAAATATACTCTTAAACAAAGCATAAGAACCTTTTCACTTAACTGTGCCCATCTTCATCCCACTTATCTACACAACACAGAGATCCTTGGAGACCTTAACACGAATTCTCACCTGGACTTCATTGTCTTCATTTCTGAAGTTCACAGGGTAGGGCCTTTTGTTCTCTTCCACCAAATGTTTGATCATGCCAAGGAGCTTCCTCACCTGGATATCCTGCTCAGCCTTGCCTGCCTTATTGTTGAAAGGGCAGTATCGTCTTCCATAGTTGTTAAGCAACTTTCCAAGTGATGTGTCATGTTGAAGGTAATCTTCCATGGAATCATCCCCCAATTCATCCTTCCTAGTGAATATGATAATGGTGTACCTCTTGGCTTCCTCTACAAATACCTCCTTTATGCCATTTATTGTCTCTCTATCCGCCTCATTAAAGTGGCCAATGGAGATCACCAGAAGCAGGACATGCAGGCTGGGGGCAGAGAGCTCCAAGCAGTGTTTAATATTGTGTTGCTTGTCTTCTTCACAAGCTGTTGAGGGGAAAAGGTCTGGGGTGTCAATGACCATAACCTTCTCCCCTACCATGGCCCCACTTTCTCTCTGACACATTTTAGTCACCATATTCTCACTGAATCTGGACAGGAACACATCTTTGCCCAGAATATTATTTCCTGTAGCACTTTTTCCTGCGCCATGCTTTCCTAAGAGGAGAAGCCTCAGTTGACCTGGGGAGCAGCCCTGCTTCACAGCATCCTCCTGACATAGCTTCCCACTGGTCCTGCTGGGACAAAGAGAAACACATTAAGGTTCAACTCACACACCGAGTGAACAGAGAAACAGTGAGACAGTGTGTTCCCTTTTAACTCAATCCCCCTCCCCCACTCAAGAATTTAGGTTACTGAAGTACTAGAGTTGGACTAGACTAGAATAAGGAATCGTGTTTGCCAGAATATTCTCTTCATGGTTGTTTGTGAAATAAGCCCATGCTGACAAAATGCCAACACTGTGGATTGGCTAAAATAACAAGCCCTTTCTTTACACACATTACCCACTTACATGCTGGGAGATACCTAAATATTATCTATGACAGACAGAATAATTTTCAACCAACAGGTGCCCATGTACGAATCCCAGAATCTGTGCGTGTGATGCCTTGAGTGGTACAAGGGACTTTACTAATGATATTGGGATCTTCAGGTGCAGAGAGAATCTTGGATGATTCAAGATATTTTAAGAGGTCCTTACAAGAGGGAGGTAGATAGGTGAAATAGGTTAAAGGATTTAGAAGTAAAAATTAGTCACAGCCCATGGACAGACACAATAAACAGGTGAAGGCTTGGGTTGTGGAGGGAGATAGATGGAGTGGGAAAAAGGAGAGAAAATTGGGGACATCTGTTATACTTTCTACAATAAAGTAATTTAAAAAAAGAGAGAGGCAGGAGAGTCAGAGTGAGAAAAAGAAGATGTAAGAATAGAACTAGGAGGGGCCAGAGAGTGAGAGAGATTTGAAAATGCTACTATGTGAGCTTTGATGATGAAGGCAGACTCTACAAGCTGGAAAAGGCCAGGAAATGGAATCTCCCATAAAGCCTCCAGAAGAATCACACTCCTTCCCAATGATTGATTTTAGGACTTCTGACCCCTCAAACTAGAACTTTAAAATAACAAATGTGTGTGTGGGGTTAATGACTGAGTTTGTGGCAGTGTATTACAGCAGCAACAAAAAAGGAATACACAGTCTTACAGTCAACCATCCAAAATAGGGGTGTCCATGTGACCCAGATTTAGTTCATGAAAGTTGGGGGAACATTTGGGAATTCTTAAAATGCTATGTGTTCTTTTATTATTATTATTGATTGATTGAATCTAGAAAGAGAGAGGAACCTGGCTGGTGTGGCTCACTGCTTAAGCGTTGACCTTTGTACCAGGAGGTTATGGTTGGAATCCAGGTCAGGGCAATTATCTAGGATGTGGCTCCACCCACTGCAGGGGGCATGCAGAAGGTAGCAAATTAATGATTATCTCTCATCATTGATGTTTCTATCTCTCTCTCCTTTTCCCTTCCTCTCTGAAATCAATAAAATTTATTTTCAAAAAAGAAAGAAAAAGAGAAAGATCAATTTTTTGTTCCACTTACTTAGGTATACTAGTGTATTGGTTGCTTCTGTATGTGTTCTTATGGGAGATCAAACCCGCAACCTTGGAGTATGGGAATAGTACTCTAATCAACTGAGCTACCTGGGCAGGGCTGAAAATACTATTGTTTTCTTGATCTCAGAGGCAGAGAGCTCCTGTTGTAACCTTTTCACCCTTTTTTTGCATAAAATTTAAATGTGATGTCTGGAATTGGAGCTGCCTCATGGGATAATAAAGTAACAAATAAGAAGACAAGGCAGAGAGACAAAATGACAGCATAATAGGCAGACGTGTTCTGAGCCTTGTCCCAAAGCAAATAGAAGGAGCAACTAAATTGAATAACATCCATCCTGAATTGATGAAATAGACACAGATGGTGAGACAATTCACAGCCAGGAAGAGCAGAGGATGCCTGGAGAATGGTAAACTCGAGGATCTGGGCTGCAGAGAATTGTGAGACCTCCAAACTGAGAGGGTCAGAAGGAAGCAGCACAGCATCAAGGCCGCGTCCCTTGGGACAGGGATAACATCTGAATGTGGAAAGGAAGTCCACAGGGCAGCTGGCAGTAGGGGAATTCTAGATCTAAACTCACAGCAATGAGAGGCTGAGCCCAGAGGAGGCAGCCTGAACAACTGACCAAGCCATGTTGTGCTAGAGGGAAAGGGGCTTGCAGTGGCACAGCTCTTTCCCCTCTTTCTGGTATTTGCTTTTATCCCGTAAACTGAACTAATAGGACCTTTTGAATACAATCACTTACATGTGGCTGAGGTGCAGGACTTGTGTAGGCTGGGGAGAGAAGGGGGAAAAGGTGGTCAGGGGTCTGGCACTGAGACATACCTGACACGCCAAACCTAAGCAGCCATTTTTTCCTGAAGAGATAGCCCCTCCCTGCAGTCACCAGACAACCAATACAGCCACACCCAGACTACACCCTGAGTGTTTCAAACGATAAAAAACAAACAAACCAACAAACAACTGAATTGTCCCTGAGGTCCCCCAGGGAATGGCCTGAAGAGAAGCTTTTCAGTCCTGGAAAGCCATATGGAAACCTCCTCAACTATAGCCCTGTCAATAAGAGCTGCTTGAGAGATTAAGATTGACAGTGGGTAGACAGGTTAAGTGGGAAGATTGGTCCCATCAGCTGGTAGTCAAAGCTGTGGATATAGACACAAACAGAGGAGTGGTGGACCACTTGGAATTTCAACAATCTAACAGGAAACTGAGAAGTCACAGACAGTACAGAACAGTGGGATCTTAAACCAGCCCTTATGTGCCACTAAAACTCGGCAGAAATGAATGACACTTCACTTTTCATTTTTATTATTCATTTTATTTTATTTTAATTATTTTGTTATCTCCTTTTTCTTTATTTTCCTTTTTTCATTTGTTTCTTTATTTTTTTCACATTATTTTTCATCATTCTATTTTTATTTATTTTTGTTTTATTTTATCCTATTTTAATTATTTTTTAATTTTAAATTTTTATTATTTTTATTTTTTCTCTTCTTTCTCTCTCTCTTCTTACAGACTTATTCTCTTTCTACTTCCTCTATACTAAACTGAAGTCCTCCCCATATTTATCCAATACTTTAGCTTTCCTTTCTGTATATAAGCTCGACCTCTACAGATTCTGCATTTTTTTGTGTGTGGCTTATCTTTTTGTTCTGTAGTGTTTTCATTTTTCTTCTTTTTCTTTCCTCTCTTACCACTTTTTCTCTCTTTGATATCATTTGTGCTCTCTTTTATCTCCCCTAATTCTCTTTCCTCAAGTGGTCACTTATATTGGGGTTATGGGTGTCATGAGTACATTCATGTTATTGTTCCCTTTGTGTTATGCCTTGTCAAGTTCAATTTTGTCCTGTGTGGTCAATGTGGTAGAGAGCTAGCAGCTGCATGAGCTATCCACACCCACCCAAGTAGCAGTGCATAGCCTGCCCCCATCCGACGAGCAACAGCCTAGTGAGCACCCTAAACCCATCCAATGAGCAACAGCCATGCAAGCAATCCACCTCCACCAGCCAGAGGAGCCACCACTGCTGTGAGCAGCCATGAGAGCAGTGTACAAGAGAGAAGCCACCACCAACTGAAAAGCAGCCACTGCCTCAACCACTCAAGGAGAGGCTGCCACATGAGGAGCCACTGCTGCCTGAGAAGCAGCCCCTGCATGACTTGACACCTAGGTCCTTTGGTTAGAGCAAAAATGGGGAGACAGAGAAACCCACAAAGAAAAGAAAAGGAGGAATCTCCAGAAAAAGAACGAAGTGAAACAGAGTCATACAATATGTCAAGAAAAGAATTCAGAATAAGGGTCATATAGTTTATAAACTGGATGGAGGAAAGAAATCAACAACTTATGTAAGAATCAAGAATAAATTAAAGAGTGATATAACTGCAATAAAAAAAAAACACTATAAAAATTTTAAATATTAGACTAGGACAGTGGTCGGCAAACTCATTAGTCAACAGAGCCAAATATCAGCAGTACAACAATTGAAATTTCTTTTGAGAGTCAAATTTTTTAAACTTAAACTATATAGGTAGGTACATTGTTATTAATTTAATTAGGGTACTCCTAAGCTGGCCTTTGTTAAAAACTAAAGGGGCCAAAGAGCCCCATGTGGCTCGCGAGCCACAGTTTGCCAATCACTGGACTAGGAGAAGCAGAGGATGAAATTAGCGAACCAAAAGACAGGGAAGCAAAACACTCCCAAAATGAATTGTGATTGGAGAAAAAAGATAAAGAAAGGAGCTTTGGGACAACATGAAATAAAGTAACATACAAATAATAGGGGTAACACAACAATAGGAAGAGGGAAAAGGGTTAGAAAACCTATTTGAAGAAATAATGTCGGAAAAATTTCCTGATGTGGGAAAGAAAAAAGTCACACAAGCACAGAGAATCCCAAACAATATGAACCCAAAAAGACCCACACCAAAACACATCTTAGTTACAATGGCAAATATTCATGACAAAGAGAGAATCTTAAAGGCTATAAGAGAAAGACAGAAAATTACATACAAGGGATCAACCACTAGATTATCAAATGATTTTTCAACAGAAACACATCAGGCCAGAAAAGAATGGAAGGAAGTATACAAAGTGATGCAAAGCAAGAGATGGAATCCAAGAATACTCTATCCAGCAAGGCTATCATTCAAAATTGAAGGGGAAATAAGGAGCTTCATAGACAAAATAAATAAATAAATAAATAAATAAATAAATAAATAAATAAAAATAAAACAAGCTAAGGGAGTTTATCACCAACAAGCCAGCAATAAAAGAATAGCTAAAGGGGCTGGTGTAAAAATAAGAAATAAAAAGGGAAGAAGGAACCCAGGCACAAAAAATAAAAATGGCTACAAAAAATTACCTTTCAATAATAACTTTAAACATAATGGACTAAATGCTCCAATCAAAAGACATCAAATGGCTGAATGGATAATAAAACATGACCCAATATATGCTGTTTACAAGAGACCTATTTCAGACTAGGGGCTCACACAAACTGAATGAGAAAGGATGGAAAAATATCTTTCAGGAAAATGAAAATGAAAAAATAAATGAGGTAGCAATACTTACCTCTGACAAAATAGAACTCAAAGTCAAGGCCATAACAAGAGATAAGGAAGACCACTTCATAATACCAAAGGGATCGATACAACAAGAGGATATAATCCTTGTAAATGTATATGAACCCAATGCAGGGGCACCAAAATATATATACAAACCTCCTGGAAGAGAGGACAACAATACAATCATAGTAGGGGACTTTAATACACCACTGACATCAATGGATAAATCCTCTAGAAAAAAAAAAAAGTAAAGAGACAGAAATCCTAAATGACTCACTAGATCAGATTAACTTAATTGACATTTTCAGAACATTTCACCCCAAAGCCATGAAGATACCTTCTTCTCAAGTACACATTGGATATTTTCAAAGATATACCACATATTGGGTCACAAGCAAAGTCTCTCCAAATTCAAGAAGATTGAAATCATACCAAGCATATTCTCAGATCACAATGGCATAATATTAGAAATAAACTACAATGGAAACAATAAAAAAAAAAACAGTTGGAAGCTGAATAGCATGCTATTAAAGAATAATTGGGTTACCAATGAGATCAAAGAAGAAATTAAAAACATTCTGGTAGCAAATGACAATGGAAGCACAACAATCCAAAATCTATGGGACATAGTGAAGGCAGTCTTGGGACAGAAGTTTATAGCTCTACAGGCGTACCTGAAAAAACAAGAAAAATGGTAATAAATCATCTAACTCTACAACTAAAAGAAATAGAAAGAGAGTAATAAGAAAAGCCAAGAGTAAGCAGAAGGAAGGAGATAATAAATATCAAAGCAGAAATATATGACATAGAGACAAAAAAAATACAAAAGATCAATGAAACCAAGAGATGGTTCTTTGAAAGGATAAATAAGATTGATGAACCTCTAGCCAGGCTTACCAAGAAGCAAAGTGAGAGGACCCAAATAAACAAAATCAGAAATAAAAGAGGTGAAATAACAACCGACCCCACAGAAATACAAAGGATTATTAAAAAATACCATGAAGAGAGAGAAAAAAGATGGCGGCAGAGGTGAAAGGCTGATCTGTTGCCTCGCATGGCAGTTTTGGAAATACAACTGAAACATGGACTGGTGAGGGTGGTGACTGCTGCTCGCGTCTCCCCAGACCGGGCGGCTGCTCCTCTCAGTCAGCACCGCAGCCGGGGCCATGGACTCGTGGGCGCCGCGGCAGCTGCTGTGGCGGTGGCCGCGGACTCGGTGCAGCGGCTCTCGGTGAAGGAAGAGACCATCTTTCTGCAGGAGGGGCTCATCCGCGCCATCGACCTGGCCGAGCTGCGCACTGAGATCCTCGGGGCCCCGGAGGCCGCCAACACCGATTTGGAGGATTCTTAGGAGTTCTCATCTTACATTCAAGTCCTCTAGCCATTTTGACAGAGGAGAATCAAGAAGGCGGCTAAGTTAAACAAAGGAAATGTGAACTGCACCGCGCACAGCAATTTCAGGGGCATGACTGGAGTACAGAGCGTCTGCAGCCCAGAACTACAGGAGAGATGGCTGAACGGTAGATTTACAGCTAAGAGGGAAGAGGAAACCAGCGAAATCGGAGGGGACGAGGTGCGGAGGAGCGTGGGTCGGGCTGGTGGCGGGGGAAAGGGGCTTTTGTTCCAAACTTAGGGGAGATTAGCTCTCCATCACCCTGAAATCCAGCTTCTGGGGACCCGCGGGAGACCCAGATGCCTGCGGGGAGAGGCGGGACTCTTGCGGAGGTGCGCCCAGCAATCAGTGTTTGCTGCGCTGGAGCGCAGAACGAGGGGACTTAGAAACTTGGAAGGCAGAGGAGCAGACTCGCAGCCATTGCGGCTCGCCGCACCATGGCCTGTTGGCGCCCTGAGACCCCGCCCCGCCCTGGGACCCGCCCCGCCCTGGGACCCGCCCCGCACGTTTTGAAGACCCGCCCCGCAAGTCTTGCAGGCGCACCTGCGCTCCAAGCAACGGCTTATGCATGTGGGTGGCCTGCCCTCTGGCAGCGGACCAGATGAACTGCTGTTCTAGTCGGACTGTTCCAGGGCCACTCAGACAGGAGGAGGAAACTACAGTTTTTGCTGTAATCCCTGCTGAGTGCCTAAGGCAGTAGCTGATCTACACCCCATTGGAGACCCAGAAATGAAGGCATCTAGTGGTCTGTGGGAGATGACACCAGATTTCAACCACGCGCATAAGGGACACATTCAGTGAGCGCCAAAGCCTTGCTGCACCAAGACCCGGCCCATAAACGTGTGTCCTGCACAGCAACTCTTCCTTTATAGACAAAGAGAGCCCTCCCAGTGACACCAACAACAATCAAGACTTAACTATACAAAGGAGGACCAAGATGGAGGCATAGGGCGGAAGCCTGATTGTTGCCTACCACAACAACTTTGAGACTACGACAGGAGAACAGAGCAGACACCATCCAAGACCACCATAGGGCTGGCTGAGTGGATGCTCCACAACTAGAATAAAAGAGGGGTATGCGGGATGATGCTGATGCAGGTGACCCAAAGACCACACTTTAAGAACTACGGCTCAGGCGACACAATGGTGGCCTGGAATCTGCTCGGCGCAGTTCCCCTGGCGGTCTCCGGCTGAGGGGACGGCTCCACTGGCTGCCGAGCACGGACAGACGAGCCCCTATGAGACATGGGGTGGGAGACCCCGCGCTTGCTGACCTCCGAGTCCGTCAAGAATCTCAATGCCCCGGAAGCGGCCAGGTGCGCATGCTCGACGACCGGCCACCACTGCGGACCCAAGGGCCGATGCAGCGACGCCGGCCCGGCCCGCCGCCACGCACCGGGCGCACCGGAGCTTCGCCGAGCAGCCGCCCGGCCAGTTCTGCAGCAGCCGTCCTGGAGCTCTGGCAGGATGGCCAGGGGAATTGCTGAGGGGTGGTTGACCGGCAGGAATTGGGATCGGGAGGACGGGGCCCCGCTGGGACCCGGGTGCGGGTGGGGTTGCGCGCCTCTGGGCTCGGGTGTGGTCACACGCCTCTGGGTATAGGTGAGGCCTCACGTCCCTGGGTCTGGGTGAGGCCACGTGCCCCTGGGTCCAGGTGAGTCCGGATTCCGGGTCCGGGTGAGGCCATGTGCCCCTGGACCCGGATGACGCTGGGTCCCGTGCCCGGGTGAGGCCAAGCACCCCTGGGTCTGGGAGAGGCCAAGCGCCCCTGGGTCCAGGTGAGACCATGTGTCCCTGGATCCGGGTGAGGCCTCGTGCACCTAGGTCCAGGTGAGGCCACGTGCCCCTGGGTCTGGGAGAGGCCAAGCACGCCTGGGTCCGGGTGAGACCATGTGTCCCTGGATCCGGGTGAGGCCTCGTGCACCTAGGTACAGGTGAGGCCACGTGCCCCTGGGCCTGAGAGAAGCCACGCACCCCTGGGTCCGGGCGAGACCATGTGTCCCTGGATCCGGGTGAGGCCTCGTGCACCTAAGCCCGGGTGAGGCCACGTGCCCCTGGGTCTGGGAGAGGCCAAGTGTCCCTGGGTCCGGGTGAGACCATGTGTCCCTGGATCCAGGTGAGGCCTCGTACACCTAGGCCCGGGTGAGGCCACGTGCCCCTGGGTCTGGGAGAGGCCAAGCATCCCTGGGTCCGGGTGAGACCATGTGTCCCTGGATCCGGGTGAGGCCTCGTGCACCTAGGCCCGGGTGAGGCCACGTGCCCCTGGGTCTGGGAGAGGCCAAGCGTCCCTGGGTCCGGTTGAGACCATGTGTCCCTGGATCCGGGTGAGACCTCGTGCACCTAGGCCCGGGTGAGGCCACGTGCCCCTGGGTCTGGGAGAGGCCAAGCGTCCCTGGGTCCGGGTGAGTCCATGTGTCCCTAGATCCGGGTGAGGCCACGTTCCCCTTAGTCCGGGTGAAGCCGTGCCCCTGGGTCTGGCCGAGACCAAACCAGAGGGAGTCGGACCTCCGTTACCCATCCAGAGCTGAGGGGTCAGTGCTGACATGTACACATAAGGAACTGGTGGACATTGAAATTGGGTCTCAAAAGAACTGTTGGTCCAGAAAGAAACTCACTACAGACTGATTCATTTGCCTGTCAGCATAACTATTATTGCTCGTCTCACATTCAGTTCTCATAAGTATATATCTAGTGACATGTGATCTCGCTCATCTAGGGGAAATGATGAACAACATAGATTGAGGAACCAGAACAGAAACAGAAGCAAGGAGGCATCAATCGGACTATCGGGCCTCAGAGGGAGGATAGGGGAGGGTGGGGGGAGGGGGAGAATTCAACCAAAGGACTTGTGTGCATGCATATGAGCCTATCCAACGGTTAAGTTCAACAGGGGGTTGGGGCATGCGTGGGGAGGGGGGGGATGGGAATGGGGGGATGAGGACAAATATGTGACACCTTAATCAATAAATAAATTTAAAAAAAATACCATGAACAACTCTATTCCAACAAACTAGACAACCTAGCACCGTGGTCAGCGAACTGTGGCTCGTAAGCTTCTTGCGGCTTTTTGGCCCTTTGAGTGTGGCTCTTAGGCCAGCGTAGTAGTACCCTAATCCTATATAATAAAAGGCTAATATGCAAATTGACCAAACGGTGGAAAGACAGGTCGCTGTGATGTGCACTGCCTACCAGGGGGCAGACGGTCAATGCAGGAGCTGCTCCCTGGTGGTCAGTGCTCTCCCACAGGGGGAGCACCGCTCAGCCAGGAGCCGTGCTCACAGCTGGTGAGCTCAGCAGTGGTGGTGGGAGCCCCTCCTGCCTCCGCAGCAGTGCTAAGGATGTTCAACTGATGGTTTAGGCCTGTTCCCCCCGGAACCAGGCCTAAGCCATCAGTCAGGCTTCCCCTGAGGGCTCCCAGACTGCGAGAGGGCACAGGCCGTGATGATGGATCCATGAGTGCATGAATTTTATGCACTGGACCTCTAGTTAAGTTAATAACAATGTACCTACCTATATAGTTTAAGTTTTAAAAAAATTGGCTCTCAAAAGAAATTTCAGTCATTGTACTGTTGATATTTGGCAATGTTGACTAATGAGTTTGCTGACCACTGACCTAGAGGAAAGAGATATATTCATAGAAAAATACAACTTCCCAAAAATCAATGAGGAAGAATCTAAAAACTTCAATACCCCAATAACTATGGAGAAAATTGAAGCAGTCATCAAAAAGCGTCCAGCAAACAAAAGCCCAGGGCCAGATGGCTTCACAGGAGAGTTTTACCAAACATTCAAAGGAGAACTGACATCTATCCTCCTCAGACTATTCCAAAACATTCAAGAGGAAGGAACACTCCCAAGCTCATTCTATGAAGCCAGCATTACTCTAATACCAAAACCAGATAAGGTCAGCACAGAGAAAGAGAATTACCGGCCAATATTCCTTATTAACATAGATGCCAAAATCCTCAACAAAATTCTAGCAAATCAGATCCAGCATTACATCAGAAAGATCATACACCATGACCAAGTAGAATTTATCCTGGGGATCCAAGGATGGTACAATATCTGCAAATCAATAAACATGATACATTACATAAACAAAATGAGAGATAGAAATCACATAGTCCTATCAATTAATGTAGAAAAGATATTTGACAAAATCCAAGACCCTTTCTAGTTAAAAAACCTCAGCAAAGTGGGAATAGAGTGATCATACCTCTGCATAATAAAAGCCTTATATGTCAAACCTACAGGCAACATCAAATCAATGGGCAAAAAATAAAACCATTTCACCTAAGAACAGAAATAAGACAGGGATTCCCACTTTTCTCACTCCTGTTCATCAGTACTGGAAGTGCTAGCCATAGAAATTAGACAAGAAGAAGAAATAAAAGTTATCCAAATTGGAAAAGAAGATATAAACTGTCATAATTTGCAGATGACATGATACAGTACTTAGAAAACCCTAAAGACTCCATAAAAAATTATTAGACTTAATAAATGAATTAGGCAATGTAGCAGGACACAAAATTTATGCCAAGAAATCTATGGCATTTTTTCTCTTTTTTCATTTTTTGTCTACTATGGCATTTTTATACACAAATAGTGAACTTACAGAACAAGAGATTAAAAAAAATCCCATTTACCACTGCACCAAAAAAATTAAGATACCTATGAATAAAATTAACTAAGGAGGTAAAAGACATGTACTTGGAAAACTACAGGACACTTAAAAAAAGAGATAGAGAAAGACATAAACATATGGAAGAAGATACTGTGTTCATAGATTGGTAGAATCAACATCATTAAAATGCCCATACTACACAAAGCAATCTATAGATTTAATGCAATTCTCATTAAAATACCAAGATCATATTTCACAGACCTAGATCAAACTCTCCAAAAATTCATCTGGAATAAAAAAAGAACCTGAATAGCTGCAGCAATCCTGAGAAAGAAGAACAAAGTATCAGATATCAGATATCAAGCTGTATTACAAAGCCACTGTTCTCAAAACTGCCTAGTACTGGCACAAGAACAGACATATAGATCAATGGAACAGAATAGAGAATCCAGATATCGACCCAAACCACTATGCTCAATTAATATTTGACAAAGGAGGCATGAATATACAATGGAGTCAAGACAGTCTCTTCAACAAATGGTATTGGGAAAATTGGACAGATACATGCAAAAAAATGAAACTAGATCACCAACTTACACCATACACAAAAATAAACTCAAAATGGATAAAGGACTTAACATACGATGGGAAACCATCAAAATCTTAGAGGAATCCACAGGCAGCAAAATCTCAGACATATGTCAAAACAATAGCTTCACTGATTCAGCTCCTAGGGCAATGGAAACTAAAGAGAAAATAAACAAATGAGACTACATCAAAATAAAAAAGCTTCTGCACAGCAAAAGAAACCATCAACAACAAGAAAGCTCAGTTCATGGGAGAACATAATTACCAATATTATCTCTGATAAGGGTTTAATCTCCAACATTTACAGGGAATTCATGCAACTTAACAAAAGGACAATAAACAACCCTTAGGAATATAATGAACAACATAAACTGATGAACAAAAACATATCCAGAGTCAGAGAGGCATTGATCAGACAATCAAACCTCAGAGGGAAGATAAGGGAGGGGAGGGGTAAGGGGGAGAGATCAACCAAAGGACTTGTATGCATCCACATTAGCATAGCAAATGAACACAGACACTAGGGGGGTGAGGGCATGAGCAGTGGGTAGGAGGGAAAGAAGGGATAAGAACACATATATAATACCTTAATCAATAAAGAAAAAAAAGAAGACAAGTCAACATGCACCATTCAAGTCAAAAGAAGGCAGAATCCTATCTAATAAAAGAGTAATATGCTAATTGACTGTACCTCCATTACACCCACAAGTCACGCCCTCCAGCCAATCAGGAGCGAGTATGCAAATGAACCCAACCAAGGTGGCTGCGGCCATGGAGAGAGCAGGAAGCTTGGGTTTCCCCGGCAATGGAGGAAGCCAAGCTTTCTGCCTGCCCTGGTCTGCCCTGGCCTCTGCTGAAGGCTACAAAGTTTCAATTATAGAGATAAATAAATCCCAATACCAGGGCCACTGCTTGGGTTGCCAGGGGCATGACCAGCCTGCCAACCACCACAGGCCCCTCATCCAGGCTACCCCATGCCCGAAGGGAACCCCCACCTTGATCCGGGACACCCTTCAGGGCAAACCAGCCAGCCCCCACCCATGCACCAGGCTTCTATCCTATCTAATTCCCCTATCTAATAAAAATAATATGGAAATTGACCATCACTCCAACACACAAGATGGCTTCCACCATGTGTCAAAGATGACTGACCCTATGTGGACACAAGATGGCTGCCACAAGATGGCCAGCAGAGGAGGGAAGTTGGGAGGGACCAGGCCTGCAAGGGAGGGCAGTTGGGGGTGATCAAGCCTGAAGAGGAGGGCAGTTAGGGTTGACCAGGCTGTCAGAGAAGGGAAGTTGGGGGCGACCAGGCCTGCAAGCAAGAGTAGTTTGGAAGGACCCAGGCCTGCAGGGGAGAGCAGATGCGGGGGACCAGGCCTGCAGGGGAGGGCAGTTAGGGGTGACCAGGCCTGCAGGGGAGGGCAGTTAGGGGCAAACAGGCTGGCAGGGGAGCAGTTAGGCATCAATCAGGCTGGCAGGGGAGTGGTTAGGGGGTGATCAGGCTGTCAGGCAGAAGTGGTTAGGGGCAATCAGGATGGCAGGCAGGAGAGCAATTGGGAGATAGCAGTCCTGGATTGTGAGAGGGGTCCCAGATTGGAGAGGGTGCAGGCTGGGCTGAGGGACACACATCCCCCTCCTCCTGTGCATGAATTTCGTGCACCGGGCTTCTAGTAATAAGATAAAAGGATTCCACTGAGCTGCCAGATCTCCCTGAAATCATCTTTTTGTTAAGTAAACACTTAATATTCTTACAGTTTAAGCTGTTGCTACACCAAGTGTGATTCACAGATTAGCAGTATTGCCACCAACTGGGATCCCATGAGAAATGCAGTATCTCAGGCCCTGTCTCAGACCTGCTGAATTATAATCTGTAATTTAACAACTTCCAGGTGGTTCCAATGAACATGCAAGTTTCAGAAGCAACTTTAGTTAAAAAATAGCATGCCTGAATCAGAATATACATAAAGAGCCACATTTCCCAGAACAGTCTACTGAACAGATATCAGGTGCCCCTATCTCTCTGAGTCTGTCTCCAGACTCCCTCTTGTGTTCATTGTCTCTGTCTATCCCTGAACCACAGTGTCTTCATTACTAAAACCTGTATGACTTATTCAGTATAACTTGAATATAGATCTTAGTTACCTGATTGGGCAGGTCTCAACACTGTGCTATTGTTCAAATGTGTCTTTATTCTCAGACTTTTGATCTTCTAGAGGGCTCTTAAAATCAGTTGTTGTTTTCTTTAGAAAGTCCTGTTGATATTTTAAATGCCAGTGATTGACTTCTTAGCTTAGTTCAAAAGAACTAACATCTTCATAATGTTATCATTCTCTTCATTGTTCTTCTTAAATATGTTCTTAAAATATGTTCTAATTTCAACTGTGGTTTCTTTTTGGACCATAAATTAAGAGAAGTGACTATTAAATTTAAAACTGTATTGGGAGCCTGGCTATCTTTTTACTTATCTATAACTAGAGGCTCAGTGCATGATTAAATCATGCACCTGGTGCACCAGCTGTCTGTCTGTCCGCTGGTGTACCAGGCCTTTTGAAATCCTCCGGTGCAGTGGAGGCTTTTGAAAGGCCTTGTGCCTGAGCAGACAGACAGCCAGCTCCCCAACTTTGGCTTTCAATCGCAGAGGAGCTGGTTGTCTATCCACTGGTGCACCAGGCCTTTCTAGCCTCCAGCGCAGCCATGGTGCAGACACTGAACAGACACTGAGCTCGCAGCACCAGTGGCGCCACGAGCTCAGCGTCCTGCTGGCCCAATCAGCTACCCTGGCCACCCTGAGTCCCGCCCCCTGTGCCTCCCGTTGGACCAATCATGGGCATAGTGGAGTGATGGTAATTTACATATTACCATTTTATTATGTAGGATGCTATTGGTTTCTGGTCAGAGGACATCTCTATAAAATATTTGTCATTAGTTGAGATTTACTTTTGGCCCAATATTTTTTGTAGATGTTTCATGTGGGCTTATAAAGAGTGCATAACCTCTAACTTTGGGTGATTTTCACATTCAGAGACCCCACCTTGTGTCTGCTACCTTGGCTCCAGATGCCCGGAATGGTCAGTATGCTCTTCCTTGCACCCCTTTCCTCCTGTCAATCTGCAAGATTCCTTCCTGTTCTTCACCACTCCACTTCAAAGTTACCTTCACTTGAAATCTTTCCTGCATTTTCCATATTGAACTGATCATCAGTTTTTTTCTGTACTTTGGCAATAACATTATCTCTGATCTCCCTGCTTCAAACTTCCTCATAAGAAGAAACAGATAATATCACTCATCAGTCCAATCTTGCCAGAAACTTCCCACCTACCCAATGCAATAGGCCAAGTCTTTATAGTGGTCCAAAACCCTACCCAATTGGGGCTCTTGCTTCCTCGCTGACCTTATCTCCCACCCTCTCCACCTGACTTTGTCACATCCTCCTCCTTGCTGTTCTTCAACATGTGACCTTGGGCCTTTGTGCTGATTGTTCATCTGAGCTACAACATTCTTCCCCTGACTTGTGCAAGGCAGGTTCACTTCCAATAGGTCTCTCCCATATCATCCCTGTGGCACAGGAGGCCTTCACTCACCCTATATTTGAGAGCACCCTGCTCCCTACACCTCCCCAGCACTTCCTAGCAACCTGCTGTTTTTCAGTTCAGTACTCACTGCTGCCACCTTTCACATTGTGTCTTTACTTGTTTATGACTTTCTTTTTGTCTCCCCACCACTAAAGCATAAGTACCACCAGAATAGAGACTTGTCCTGTTTTGTTCACTTCCATATCTACAACATAGAGAAGGCATTTGATATATTCTTGCTTATGATCCAGTAGATGCTTTTTGGCTTAAAGAACAAAGAAATGCAGCTTAAGAAAGTGAAGGAAGAGCAAAGCACTTTTTTGTGTTGGTATTTAATAGTTCATACCATTTATGAGCACTTGTAAAGTATACAATGGTCTAACCATTATGCGTACCCCTAAAACCAATACAAAATAATATTGTATGTAAACTGTAATTGAAATAAAAAAGAGTATATTAAGAAAGACTAAATTAAAAATTCAAACAATAAAAAGGAGGGCGAATAACCATTTGGACTATTTTTGTTTGGTATGGGCAAAGATGGAATGTAATCATTTAATTTCATCATTATTGCCAAAAATACTTTTGTCTAATAGAACAGGGATGTTTAAAAAAATAATTCATGCCAGCCCTGGCCCAGTAGCTCAGTTGGTTAGAGCTCAGTTGGTTAGAGCATTGCCCTGATGTGCCAGTCAGAGGACATAGAAAAAACAACCAATGAATGTGTCAATAAGTGGAAATTAAAAAAAAAAATGGATCTCTCTCTCTTCCTCTCTCTCTTAAATCAATTTAAAAATTCCATTTCATTGTCAGAAACTATAGGTATACTTATCCTATCATTCCTCCAAATTTTTAGTAATATAAGAAAGTTGACATATAAAAGCTTCATGACCTCAAACAAAAGAACATCAAAATATTGGTTTGGGTGAATCCTCTTTTAATGAAATCAATACAAACCTGAGAGAGAGAGAGAGAGAGAGAGAGAGAGAGAGAGAGAGAGAGAGAGAGAGAGAGAGAGAAATAAGTGGCCTGTTGAAGGGAGAAGCCCCAGTCGAAGGGAGGATTCAGAGGTAATTGGAAAGACCATGTGTTGATCCTCCTTCAAGAAGCCCCACCAGGAAGGACAAAGACTGAGCAGAGGTGAGAAGCTGCCCATCATGGCCATAGACAGAGGCCTGGGCTCTTCTCTAGAAGACTCTGGACCCCTCTTACATGACTCAAGAGGGAAAGCCTCCTCAGCCTGAAAACTACACCTCAGAGCTGTTACTTTGAGGAGGATAGTCTTTGTAGCCTAAGTCAGACATTATTTGTTTCTTTGAGGAGCATGTTCTTGCCCTAACACACAACTATATAAAGAAACCCTTACCCTAACTCCTTAGTCTCCTTTGTTTTATCATAACACTGTTTTCATCTGACATTATTTATTGTCTGATTTTTTAATTTTCTCTCTATTGTCCTTAATATGAAACTCCACGTATGAAACTCCATAAGAGCAGAGACCTAGCCTGTCTTGTGTGTCCCTACTTGCCATATAATACAGGGTAAGCAAAAGTTGAGTTATATTTGTTTATATGGAAAATAACATAATAATTAATAAGCAATTATGCAAGAATAAATTCTCATACTCACAACTGTAAACCAACTTTTGCCCCACCCTGTACATGCACAATAAATGGTGTTAAATGACTGAGCATGAATAGGGGTGAGGAAAGGAAGAGAATGTGTTTTTACAAGTGCAGAGGGAGGCTGAAGTTCTGTCACCTTGACTAATAAAAGGGGAGTAACTGTATCCTAAGCCAGTGAGGTGGTACTATCTTCTTGCATCTATAATAATAAAAGCACAATATGCTAATTAGACCAGACAGATGAATGACCTTCTGGACATCATTCTGGACGTCTATCTGGACAGAGCCTTGGGGGTGGAGGCAGAGGCCATTAGGGGTGATCAGGCAGGCAAGCAGGCAAGTGGTTAGGAGCCAGCGGTCCCAGATTGTGAGAGGGATGTCTGACTTAGGGACCCCTGCCCCCATGCACTGACATCCCCTGAGGGGTCCTGGACTGCAAGAGGGTGCAGGCTAGACTTAGGGACCCCCACCACATACACGAATTTCATGTACCTGGCCTCTACTTAACTATAAAACCAACACCATTGGGTAAATAAGCAGAGACTTCCAGCAGATCTGGAGGAGAAATGAATTTCTTCCCCATGTGAGCACCACTGATTCCCAGCATAGTGGACTAAATGATGTTACTGAACGCTTTCCAGGCCAGGACAGCAGATTGAATCAGGATTTTTCTCTCTCTTTCTCCCTCTAGTCTTTCTCCATACATACAATTGCCCAACCCATACCATTTCCACCCAGGCATATAAAAAATAGTTTTAAGGAGAAGAGAAACCAAAACTCCCTCCTCCCTCCCTCTTTCTTTAAAACCCACAGTTCCCTCTGATTATCTCCCATACCCTCTGAAGACCCCAGCAGAGCAATGGAGAGAAACAGACAGAAAGCTTTCCTTCAGAACTCCAGTGTCACGACAGAGCCCGAGGCAGGCATGGCTTCAGGCATCCACACAGAGCTTCCAGGCAGTTAAAACCCACTAAAAAGGGGTCAGGAAGCTTTCAGAGCTTCCCTGGTGGGGGAAGGGAGGACTCATTCCAGACCACAGGCCAGTCATGGGGAAGAAGTGAAAGTATTCTTGGGTGAGAGCCCAGGTGGCTTAAATATAAGTGACATCAGAAATATTATTTCTGCAAACATTGACCACCCTCAGTGTTCAGGTACTGAAATCTTAAGTGTGCAAAGGTTCAGAAATGTTCGAAAAGTGAATGTGGGAAATCAGGTTCCAAACTACCAGCTTCACAGTGGGGTGGAGGGCAGAGGCTGCTGGAGACACAATCCCAAAGTCAGGAGATTCCTCAAGAGTGGACCCCATTCTCTTTCTTTTTCCTCCCTCTCCCACCAGGCCTTCATCCCAGTTTTAGGGGAAGCATCCCATCCCAAGGCCTCCTCTGGGAACTTGGGAGACTCAACCTCTCCCTCCACCACCGCCTTGTGGCTGAACAGACCAGTGCTGAATAAGGAGGAACCATCCCAGAGGCCCTGAGATCACACCCTCCGGTGGCTCCTGTTCCCTCTCTGGCAGGTGTAGGCACATATATGCACAAACGTACCTTGGTCCTGTCTCCTGCACAGTGTCAGAAACTTCACCTCGGGCCTGCTCCATTGCTTTGTGGGTGGAAGCAGCTCTTAGTCCCTCTCAGGCAAACAGAATCCAAAGGAGGATGTAGGAGGAGGGACCTGAGGGAGGAAAGCAGGGCAGGACTAGCTCTGCAGGATCTGAGTCGTTCAGACAAACAGTATTTCCAAGGAGGCAGAGATTTCTAGACACGGGTTTCGCAGCCTCAGAAGCACAAATGCAGACACAGGGGAAGTTCAGAATCAGTGCCAGGTCACAGGGTGCCACGTCATAGGCAGGCGGGGTCAGGGAGGGACAGGCACACACCTCCCAGTGTGCAGCTGCAGAATGGAAGGCTGGTGGGCAAAGGAGAGGGTCTGGGGCTCCTGCACCAGGCAGAGCTGCAGAGGGTCCCTAGAGAAGGGCCATGATGCTCAGGGCCCAACAGGCTGTGTGGGTATAAAAATCACTGAAGCATGGAAAATACTTCCGGCTTCTGTTCACCCTGAAGCAGCCTTTTCAGTGTCCTGTAACAATCCCTCTCCTCCTTTTCCAGGAAGATGTCCCTAGAATCCCCAGCCTGAGTAACCCTGGTCTTCAGAGTAATGCTGCTTCCCAGGCAAATAATTCTTTCCAGGGGCTTGTAGAGTACTTCAAATGCTAGAATATCCATGTTTTCAAATAGCTCAAAACTCCTTTGGTGAGAGGTAATAGTTCACATGACAGAAATAAATTGAATAGGGAACAAGACTTTTTCAAGTTTTGTTTTATTATGGTAGAAAACAAACAAACGAACAACAAAAGAAACCTCCAACACATTAAATGAACCATATTAGCGATTTTTAGCTGATGTGCTCACCCCTATGAAGTATGCTCAATGGTTGTGCAAAGACCTGAGAACTTTCCCTACTTGTTTTTCTCAGTGGTTAGAGCGTTTGCCCCAGGCCAAAGGGCAGGTTCCATTCCCAATCAAGGGCACATACCTGGGTTGCAGGTTTGGTCCCTGGCCCTAGTCAGGGTGTGTGTGTGAGGAAACCAATCAATGTGTCTCTCTCACATCAATGTTTCTCTCTCTTTCTCAATCTGTGTGTGTGTGTGTGTGTGTGTGTGTGTGTGTGTGTGTGTGTGTGTGTGTTTCCCCAGCCCTTCCTCCCTTGCATTCTCTTTTAAAAAAATCAATGGAAAAAATTATCCTCCAGTGAGTATTAAAAATAACAACAACAAAAACAGCTGAAAACTTGTTCTTGCAACTCTGGGACTCCCGCCCATAAAACACAATTCCTCTCCCCAGTAACCACCTTCTTACTTCTGTTTCTATAATTTTGATGACTTTAGATACTTCATACTGCAGGAAGCTGTTCATTTGGGACTGGTTGTTTTGCTTAGTGTCATGTCCTTGGTGTTCATCAATGAGAGAAGACTTGCAATTGGGATACAGGGACTGACCATTCTTTGAACTTGAGTTCACACTTTTATACCAGGTTTGATCTTTGAAAGTCGGAGGTGGTGCTGAGTCTTTTGAGACCTGCCTGGAGGAAGGAGGAGCAAGCTTGAGGGGCTGCTCTGTCCCAGGGGACACCTTCTCTCTGATCTGGACATCCTAGGAAGTTGAAGGAATACTGTCAATGCCCAACAAGGGCTTAGGGCTAGGAGCTACACCTTGGTGGGACACTGACAAAGTCCCTCCCATCCCCCTATCCATATATCTCCCTTAGTAAGGGGGACCTGGTTCTGAAAGGCTCCTATCGTTGGGCGTTAGGTCCACTCAACTTTTAATGAATCAACTCTATCCATTGAAAGATAAGACCAAAGCCTTCCACCCTTCATGGTGGCTTACCCCAGCTGTGTCACTCCCAGAAGTAGAGTCAGTTGGAAAGCTGTCTCTGATTTGGCTGGGCCCTGATCTAGGGAAGGAAGATGAGGTCAAAAGCTGCAAAACAGGAAGCACACCACAAAACATCTCTTCTCAGCCAACATCATGAGACTGTGAGAAAAAGAAATCAAGACTAAAATAGAAACTGAAAGCAATAAAACCACTGAAATAACAAGTAGCTGCCAGCAAACAGCTAGAAAAAGCCAGTTGGAGAAAAGTCAAAAAAGATAGCCCTTTTCCTGCAGCTAGGAGATTTGGATTGAGTCTTTTAAATAGTCATAGAAAACAAATGGATACCAGAAACAAGTATAACTATGTCTTCTTGTTAAACCTGATGGAAAAAACTAAACATTCTAAGGTCCACACTTGATATTTGTCTCTAATTTATCTAATATTCTAAATATGTAGGAAATTTAAAATATTTGTAGAATTGTGTAACTTGCCAATTTGTAAAAGAATTGAAAACATCTCAGCTGGAGAAGCAGTTCAGTGGCATGAGAGAGCAAGGTGCATTTGATCTATGAAGAATGAAATTTCAAGATGGCAGCAGAGTGGGTGTACCTTTCTTATATCTCCTCCCAGAACCAAACTGGAAATAACACTAACTTGGGGGATATTCTCCTTGAGCTAGCAACTGCAGCATAGCTAATGAGGAGACTTTTAAGGAGGCAGGGCAGAATCCTTCTCAAGGCTAGTAGGAAGGGTGAGGTCATGAGCTGAGTGTGAGGGAGGATATTGTGGTTGTGTGGGAGTTTTCCCTGAGAGGAATGAGGCGTTAACCCCCGACTGGCCTTCCCAACCTGGAGTACCTGAGCCCAGAACAGCAGCCCACAGAACATCCAGTCCTGAAATGTGGTGGGTCTTTTAGCCACCAGGGAGAGCCAGAGACTTTTAAAGACACTTAAACAGCAAATAAAACAAACAAAAAAACTGAACACAGGGCTTTCATTTGTAGCCACTCACCCAAGGCTTTGGTGAATACAATGCAGGTTAGAGTTCCCTGAGGAGAGGCTGAGGTAGAAAGCATTGCTGGAAGACTTAGGAATACCATGATCAGGAGACCTGCATTCTGTCATCTTTCCATAATACCACAGTAGCCACTTTTCCTTAGAGGACCAATTCCCTCCCAGCAGCAATAGCTGGAGAAAGATAAATACCCTGCCCTCAGGAATACAAGTCCACCACCCTCAGGAATCCCACTTGTCCCACCCTGCATCTTAACCCCTGCTGAGGAGACAGCAGAAGAGGCTAAGCCTTTAGGTTTGAACAGTCTTGGGGTGGGGTCATTGATCTCACTCTCCTGTGAACCTGACTAGTCCTTCCCCCTCACAAGAGACCTGATAGAACCTCCTATCTTCTAAGAGACAGCTCCTGAGCATATGAGGGCCTCTACTCTGCTATGGTCAGGGAAATATTTTGGGACAGACTCAGATGAGTGAATCTGGGATACGAGAACACACCTACCATCTTCCCTGAAATCTGAATGGCATCTCCCCCTCATGGAAGACCTGGAGGTTTCATATTCCTGCAAGGGTAGGGGAGGCTGGGGGAAGGTCAACGGAGAAAAAAAAAGGAGATATATGTACTAATATATGTAATACTTTAAACAATAAAATAAAATGAAAAAAAATGAGGAAAAGCCTTGAAAAAACATAAACAAACAAACAAAAAACCCTTGGCTTACTATTCCGGTTATCAGTATCATCTTCATTTTACTAGTAAAGAGATTGGGCAGGTGAAGTGGTTTTGCATAATAATTATAACTACGATGCTACAAATAGCCAACTGCCTAAATGCTTCTTCTTAAAGGTAAAATGATGCTTTAAGATGTTCTAGTAGGAACAGAGCAACTCATGGGGGATACTGAATTTAAAATAAAATCAAAGACTATGGAAACAAAAAGAAAGGTTAATAATAAAATGCTTGGAACCCACCTGAAAACAAAAGCCATTTTAGAGACAGTCTTTTCAGAGATTAAGTCTGACAACTGGCTGGAAGGTGAAGGTGGGCAGAGGAAGAGTCTGAGGTGCCTTGGGACATTTGCTGAACCATCCCTGGACCCTCGCTCCTAACAAGCTGGCCCTAGACTGCAGTTTGGCCCCTCCCATGTGCAGCCAAGCCCTGTGAGGGCAGTCATAAACTATTGATCCCTTGAAGCTTCAAACAGGCTGCTGAGAGCCAACCATGGACAACTTCTGACAGAGGCTAGCACCCAAATACCTCTCAGGAGGCTCAGAAAAAGCAGACAAAACAATCAGCCTCAGTCAACATACGAACAAAATCCACAGGAGCTCCCAAGAGCTACTATATTCTGCTGATACCAACTACATTTCTTGTTTGTTTGTTTGTTTGTTTTCTTATTTTTCACTGTTTTCTTTTTTCTTCCTTTGTTATTATTTTTCTTTTATTTCACATATTTTTCTCTATTATCTTACTCTTTTTTTCTTTATTTTATCTTATTTCTTCTTATTCCTCTACTATTTTCCTTTTCTCTTTTTGTCTTTTGTCCTTTTCATTGTTTTTCTTCTTTTAAAATACCATTTTCCTTTTTCTATTCTTTACTCTTATTTTTTCTCTCCTTTCTTTATTATTATTTCTTTTACTTTCCTTTTTTTTATTCTTATATGTTTTCTTTTCTGTTATCAGTCTTATTCTCTTTTTCTTAATTCTCTTTTCTTTTGTGATAATTTTTATTTTTATTGTAGGTGTCTTTTGTATGTTTTTGTTTAGTTCCTATTTTGTTTTGTTGTTTTTGTTTTATTATCCCAGCATATGCACAACAGCTCTCATGAAGTGATTAGAGTTGAGCCTCACAGTCAGCAAAACTGAGGGGAGAAACCATCTATGTAAGAGACAACAACAATAAAGATCCAACTGCAACAGAAGAGCCCAAATTAAACACACAAGGAACATTCCTAGAGCATCCAAATTAGATCAAAGGGACTGTACCACTGGTCCCATAGGACACATGATATATAAGGCCACCCCATGAAGACTGGGAAGCATAACAGTTCTATTTAATACATAGGAGCAAAGGGACAGAAAAATAAAACAAAATGAAAGAAAAGGAGGAAGCTCCAGAAAAAGAGCTAAATGAAATGGAGGCAAGCAATTTATCAGATGTAGATTTGAAAGGAATGGTTAAAAGGATGCTCAAGAAACTTAGTGAAAATTAAAAGGAACTTAAAATAAACTATACCAGCATGAAAAAGGAAAGAAAAATCATGAAAAAGAAACAGACGGGCCCTAGCTAGTTTGGCTCAGTGGATAGAGCATCGACCTGCAGACTGAAGGGTCCCAGGTTTGATCATGGTCAAAGGCACATGCCTGAATTGTGGGCTTCATCCCCAGTAAGCAGCATTGCAGAAGGCAGCTAAACAATCATATTATTTCATTATTGATATTTCTATCTCTCTCTCCCTCTCCATTCCTCTGAAATTAATAAAAATATGTTAAAAAAAGAAACAGGAAAGAAGAATGAAATGTTTGACATCAATACACTGAGAAGAATCAAAACCAGGTTGAGTGAAGCAATGGATGGAATCTGTGATTTGGAATACGAGGTAGAAAAAAAAAAAAACACAACCAATCAGAGCAGCAAAAAGAAAAAAAAATCATAGAAAATCAGGAAGGTAGATTAAGGAGACTTTGGGAAAACATGAAATGTGATAACATCTGCATAATAGGGGATACATGAGAAGAAAAAAGTGAACAGGGAATAGAGAACTTATTAAAGAAACAATGACAGAAAACTTCCCTTACCTAGTGAAAAAAAAGTGCACAATTTTAAGAAGCACAAAGAATTCCTATCAAGATGAACCCAAAAGACCAACTCCAAGACACATCTAAATAAAAATGTCAAGTGTTAAAGACAAATAAAGAATCTTACAGGTAGCAAGAGAGAGACAAAAAGTTATTTATAATGGAGATAATTTCTTAAAAGTTATTTAGAATGCCAGATAATTTCTCAACAGAAACACTTTAGGCCAGAAGGGATTGACATGAAGTATTCAAAGAAATGGAAAACAGGGACCTGATTCCAAGATTACTCTATCCAGCAAAGTTATCATTTAAAATTGAAGGGGAAATAAAGAGCATCCAATACAAAATAAAAGGCTAAAGGAATACATTACCACCAAAAGAGCATTGCAAGAAATGTTAAAGTGACTGCTTTAAGAAGAAATCAAGAGAGAGAAGAATCTACACTAATAAAAGAGAAAGATACAAATTGACTGTACCATCATGATACCCACCAGCCAATCAAGAGTGAGTATGCAAATTAATACAACAAAGATGGAAGGTTAATTTGCATACACAGGCGCTGAGCAGCAGGGGTGGGCAGGACACTTCTGTCCAACAATGCAGGCATTACGCACTACTCCAGCGGCTCTGGGCCTTTGGCCAGTGTGGGAATGTGGAAAGGCGGCTCCAGCCAGAGCCAAGGCAATGCTGGCTGACAGGGGAAGGAAGGCCTATTCTTGCATGAATCTTCGTGAATTGGGCCTCTAGTCTACACTGATAAAAGAGAAACCTGCAAATTGACTATATCTCTGCTACAACCCACCAGTCACACTGCCAGAAGACAAGAAGAGCAGAAAGGGATAATCTATTTGAAGAAATAATGACAGAAAACTTCCCTTATATGAGGAACAAAAAAGTTACACAAGTACAGAGACTTCCAAGCAAGATGAATCCCAAAAGACCCACACCTAGACACATCATAGTTACAATGGCAAATGTTAATGACAAAGAGAAAATCTTAAAGGCTGCAAGAGAAAGAGAGTGAACTAGAAAGAATCCCCATCAGATTATCAAATTATTTCTCAAAAGAAACACATAAACACAGAAGGAAATGGAATGAAGTACACAAAGTGATGCAAAACAAAGTATTGAATCCAAGAATACTCTACCCAGCCAGACTATCAATCAAAGTTGAAGGGGAAATCAGGAGCTTCACAGAAAAAAAAAAAAAAAGCTAAGGGAGTTTATCACTACCAAGCCAGTGATGCAAGAAATGATAAAGGAAATGCTGTAAAAAGAAGAAATAGAAAGAGAGGAAGGAACACGAGCATAAAGTACAAAAATGACTACAAACAAGTACCTATCAATACATTAAATGTAAATGGTTAAATGCTCAAATCAAAATAAATCGGGTGAAAGAATGGATAAGAAAACATGACCCATATATATGCTGTCTACAGGAGACCCACCTCAGAACAAGGGATTCACACAGAATGAAAGTAAATTGGTGGGAAAATATCTATCAGTCAAATGGAAATGAAGAAAAAGCTGAGGTAGCAATACCTATATCTGACAAAATAGACCTCAAATTGAACACCATAATAAGAGACAAGAAAGGCTACCTCATAATTCTAAAGGATCTACACAACAAGAGGTTATAACTCCGGTAAACATTTATGCACCCAATGTAGGAGCACCCAAATACATAAAAATATTTCTGGAAGATACCAGGGGAGAGATTGTCTGCAACACAATCATACTAGGACAGTGGTCGGCAAACTCACTAGTCAACAGAGCCAAATATCAACAGTACAACGATTGATATTTCTTTTGAGAGCCAAATTCTTTAAACTAAAACTATATAGGTAGGTACATTGTTATTAACTTAATTAGGGTACTCCTAAGCTGGCCTTTGCTAAAAACTCAAGGGGCCAAAGAGCTGCTTGTGGCTCGTGGCTACAGTTTGCTGACCACTGTATTAGGAGACCTTAATACCGCATTAACATAACTGTATAAATACTCTAGACAGAAAAATTAGTAAAGAAACATCAATCCTAAATGACTCACTAGATCAGATGGACTTAATCAATATCTTTAGAATATTCTACCCCAAAACTAGAGAATATACATTCTTCTCAAGTTTACATGGGACATTTTCAAAGATAGATCACATATTGGGACACAGGCAAAGTTTCTCCAAATTCAAGCGGATTGAAATCATATCAAGCATCTTTTCAGATCACAATAGCATAAAATTAGAAATGAACTACAATAAAAACAATCACAAAAATTCAAACAGTTGGAGGGTGAATAGCATACTATTAAACAATAAGTGGGTTACCAAAGAGATCAAAGAAGAGATTTTTAAAAATCCTGAAAACAAAGGACAATGAAAACAAAACAATCCAAAATCTTTGGGACACAGTGAAAGCAATCCTGAGAGGGAACTTCATAGCATTACAGGCATACCTCAAAAAAACAAGAAAAACTCATAATAAACGGTCTAACTCTGCAACTTAAAGAATTAGAAAGAGAGAGAGAAAAAACAACAACAGTGTGAGCAGAAGGAAGGAAATAATAAAGATCAGAGTGGAAATAAATGACATAGAGACAAAAAAATAAATACAACCTTCCAAAACTCAGCCAGGGGAATCAAAAGATCTGAATAGGCCAATAACTATGGAGGAAAGTGAAGCCGTAATGAAAAAAATTCCAACTCGCCGAAACCGGTTTGGCTCAGTGGATAGAGCGTCGGCCTGCGGACTGAAGGGTCCCGGGTTCGATTCCGGTCAAGGGCATGTACATTGGTTGCGGGCACATCCCCGGTAGGGGGTGTGCAGGAGGCAGCTGGTCGATGTTTCTCTCTCATCGATGTTTCTAGCTCTCTATCCCTCTCCCTTCCTCTCTGTAAAAAATCAATAAAATATTTAAAAAAAAAAATCCAACAAACAAAAGCCCTGGACCAGACAGTTTCACAGGGGGGTTTTACCAAACATTCAAAGAAGAAATAAAATCTATCTTCCTCAAAATATTTTCAAAAACTTTAGAGGAAGGAGCACTTCCAAGTGCTTTCTATGAAGCCAACATGAATCTAATCCCAAAACCAGATAAAGACAACACAATGAAAGAGAATTACAGGGCAATATCCCTCATAAACATAGACACCAAAATGCTCACCAAAATTCGAGCAAATCAAATCCAGAATTACAGTAGAAAGATCATACACCATGACCAAGTGTGACTTATTCCAGGGAAGCAAGAATGGTACAATACCCGCAAATCAATATTCATAATACAACACATAAACAAACTGAGAGATAAAAACCATATACTTATATCCATTGATGCAGAAAAAGCATTTGACAAAATCCAACACCCTTCCTTGATAAAAACTCTCAGCAAGGTGGGAATAGAAGGATCATACCTCAATATAATAAAAGGCATATATGACAAACCTACAGCCAACATCATACTCAATGGGTAAAAATTGAAACCATTTCCCCTAAGAACAGGAACAAGACAGAGATGCCCACTCTCACCACTCCTGCTCAACATAGTTCTGGAAGTACTAGCCATAGTGATCAGACAAGAAGAAATAAAAGGCATCCTAATTGGAAAAGAAGTAGAACTGTCCTTATTCCCAGATGACATGATATTGTACATATAAAATCCTAAGATAAATTAATTTGGCAATATAGCAGAATATAAAATTAATACCCAGAAGTCTATGGCTTTTCTATACACCAATAATGAACTCACAGAAAGAGAAATTTAAAAAGCAATCCCATTTACCATTGCAACAAAAACATTAAGATACCTAGGAATAAACTTTTTTAAAAATTTCTTTATTGATTAAGGTATCACATATTTGTCTTCATCCCCCCATTCCCATTCCAAACCCCTCCCCACGTATTCCCCCACCCCTGTTGTCCGTGACCACTGATTAGGCTTATATGCATGAATAAAAGTCCTTTGGTTGTTCTCTCCCCCTTACCCCCACCCTCTCCTACCTTTCCTCTGAGGTTTGACAGTCTTATTGATGCTTCCCTGTCTCTGGGTCTGTTTTTGTTCATCAGTTTATGTTGTTCATTATTTCCCCTAGATGAGTGAGATCATGTGATACAAGAAAACACTTATAAGAACTGAAAAATGAGACAAGCAATAATTGTTATGCTTGGAGGCAAATGAAGTGGTCTGTAGTGAGTTTCATTCTGGGCCAACAGTTCTTTTGAGTCCCAATTTCAACGTTGAACAGTTCCTTATGTGTACATGTTAGTGCTGATATTTCAGTTCTGAATGGTGGACAAATGGTGGGAATGCAGGTCCCACCCGCTCTGGTTTAGTCTTGGGCAATGTGCAGCGACCACAGCTGCTGACAGATAGTATGGCAAGGCATCATCAGCGTCTTACATCTCTGGACTGTTTCTCTTCTGTCTTCATGGCTGGAACAGTCCTGTCAATTCCTCTCTGTTGCAGGAATCCACATAGTCTTAGAGTTGTTTTCTGAAAATATACAAACATATTCTCGACCAAAAGTTAATAAAGGAATATTTTCTATAAATTTGATGTGGGATCCCTTTTCATTTTTTGCCAAAACGATTTTCCTTTGGCTTGTTTTGACACCATGTGGTTTTTCATGGGTGTCTTGATATTAGCATTGCAAATGAAAGTTAATTTTCTAAACTAAAAATTTTCTAGATGTCATTTACTTACAGGATATTTTTCCTTACATGATATTCTTCTACTATCCACCCTTTTTTATTTAAATATTAGGAAGCATTTGGGAATTTTATAATGTAGTTTTGATAGCTTTTAAATTTTAATTTTTTGCATTAAAACATGACTGTTATAGGTTCATTACATGTTATGTAATTTTACCATGAGATGAACTACCAATAGAAATTTTAGTTAACACTTTAGGAATAGCTTTTTGTCCAGTACAATTAATTTTTCTAGAATATTCGCTTATTTCAATTAGTCAATTTAAATTAGTCTGAAAACATGACTACTATTTTACTGTCTAATTTAATACTCTAATAACAATATTATTTTACCCTGTAAATATTAGTGGAAAGGATTATTTGCTTTCTTGAGTAGGCCCTGAGCACTCCTGGTACTAGGTTGGATTTAGGTATCAAAAACCCACTTCTCTACACCATGGGTACAAGACAGCTCAAACAAGTCTTTTTGCAGTGAGAGGACAGCTGCTGTCAGCCAAGTTTCTGTCTGTTACCCAGGTCCCGATTAGAGCTGGGCATGGGAAGTGAAGTAGCCATAGGAAGTGAAGTAGCCAAGACCTCCCTTAGGGTGAGGGTTCAGGCCCCTGCAAAGTTGGGGGGTGAGGGTATATGCCCCACTTCTGTTGACCCCCAAGTTCTCTCCTGATGGCCCCTCTGCAATTGTGCCTATCTAGGTTGTTCTTTCCCTGAGAAATCTTTCCCATCTCTGGCTAACCAGCCATCCTCCAGGGCCAAGCAGGATGATGTGAGGTTCAGTTCTGTCTCCTTGGTAGCCTATGTCCCCATGGTCTCCACACCCAACATCTGCCTTGGGGTCCCCTCGCCTGCTTACGAGGCCCTGGCACTAATCACATATCTTTGGGGACCCAGGTTTCTTCTCCAGGGAGGACCCAGCTCACCCACTGGCAAGAGACAGATCCGTGGTACCAGCCACCATGAGGCTTCAACCTGAGCATGAACAGAAAGCTCAGGCAACAACTGTGGGCAATTGGATTGTGAGAAGAAGGTCCCTTTTGGCCGAAAGGGCAAAAGGGGCCAATATAGAATGCTCAGGTGCCTTCCCAGGGGGCCCTCTTCACAGTGGAAGGAATTAAATCCTTTCCTGTCCTTTTTAAATTGCTGCCAGACATTCAAAGAATTGGTTTGTAAGTTTATTTAGGATAATTGCACATTATGCTGTTGTAATTCTAAAATATCAAGAGATATCTTACCTTTGTTTCCAAGCACCAAAAAGATGATTTTTTTATTGATTCCCAAGGGTGCGAGTTACTATTTTAGGTAATGGGGGTAACACAAATCTTGGAAAAATTATAATGACATTCTATCTAATAAAACAGTAATATGCAAATCATCACTCAGCTATACTCACAAGCCACACCCACCAGCCACACCCACCAGCCAATCAGAAAGTGAATATGCAAATACACCCAACCAAGATGGCTGCAGCCTCAGAGAGCGGCCATGGTTGGAACTGGGCAATTGGAGCCAAAGATCAGAGGGAAAGATCGGAGCCAGCTGGGGTCCCCCACAGGTGATCAGAGCCAGCTGGGGTCCCCTGCAGGTGATTGGAGCCAGCTGGGGGTCCCTGCCCAGGGCCCAAGCCTCAAACAGAGGTTTGCAGCATTGGCTGGGGGTGGAGCTGAGCCATTGGAACAAGCTGGGATCCCCTGCAGTGAATGGAGCCAGCTGGGGTCCCTGACCAGGGCCCAAGCCTCAGCCAGAAGCTTGCAGCCTTGGCTAGGGGTGGAGCCCGGTGATCGGATTGCTGGGGGTCCATACCCAGAGCCTGAGCCTTTGCCAGAGGCTTGAGGCCTTGGCTGAGGGCAGAGCAGGCGATCAGAGCCAGCTGGGGGTCCCTGCCCAGAGCCCAAGCCTCGGCCAGAGGCTTGCAGCCTTGGCTGGGGGTGGAGCTTGGTGATTGCGCCAGCTGGGGATCCCTGCGGGGGATCGGAGCCAGCTGGGGGTCCCTGCCCAGGGCCTTAGCCTCAAACAGAGGCTTTAGGCCTTGGCCAGGGGCGGAGCCTGGTGATCGAGCCAGCTGGGGGTCCCCTGCCAAGGTCTGGAGGCTTTAGGCCTTGGCAGGGGCAGAACCTGAGATCACAGGAGATAGGTGTGAACTACAGAGGAAATACCCTTTCTTACTGTTCATTGGCTAAGCTCCCTGTATGTCACTGGTAATATTCTTAGTAACTTGGGTATAAGAATCCAAAAAGGTGATCTAGGGCTTTTCCACCACACTCCTGGGGGGGGAAAAAAAAAAAAAAATATATATATATATATATATATATATATATATATATATATCCGCTGCTGGAGGGCTAAGAAATGTCATAACCTGCCCTACACGGTTTGGCTAAGTAGATAATGCCTAGGTTTGCCAACCGCAGAGTCCAGATTAGATTCTGATCAAGGGAATGTACCTAAGTTGCAGGCTCATCCCTGGCTGGGGCCCAGGTCAGGGCTCATACAGGAAGCAACCAATCTAAATATTCCTCTCATTTTGATGTCTCTCTCTCTGTCTTTCCCTTTCTCTTTCACATTCTCTAAAAGTCAAGGGAAACATATATTCAGGTGAGGATAAAAAAAAAAAGAAAAGAAAGAAATGTCATATTCTATGAAAGACACATCTTGAAAATGCCTAAAAAAAGTTGTCATTTTTTTCTTGGTGAAGGGACTGGAGTCCGTGTTGATGAAAACACCTTGGTGGCTGTGGTGACTGGCAGTGGTTCCAGCAGCGGGGTGATGGGGCTGTTGCTTTTCCCTGATCAGCCCGGTTGTCTCTCACAAAGGGAGGCCAGACTGTGGCTTAGGCCCGCTCCTTATGGGGAGCGGGCTTAAGATGTCAGTAGGACATCCCCTGAGGGCTCCCAGTATGTGAGAGGGGGCAGGCTGGGCTGAGGAGACACCCCCAGTGCATGAATTTCGTGCACCAGGCTCCTAGTTGTAGAATAATATCATGTAAGGGTATTCTTTACTCTAGGCCATGGCAATTCCATTTCAAACTGGATGTCAATTACTTTTTGTATAGACAAGGTCATAGTTAAATTTTCTGCACCTCTCCCAGGAGCAAGTAGTGATAGTCCCTTCCTTTGGGGTCCACGCAAGCCAGAAACCTCTCTTTAATTTTACACACAAAGGAGCAGTGGTTTGATTTTGTGTCATACAAAAGGAAAGCTGAGTGGCGACCCCTGTGTAATTATATTTCCTTGCCCCACCCATGGTCCTCATGGATGACCAAGGTGTTTGGTATTATTGGTAACTACATCAGGTGGAGGATCAGTCCATGTAAAGGCTCTTACCCATAAAGGGTCAGGAACATAAATCGAAAATACTTCCCCATTTGCCCCAGGTAATATTAGCTTACAGTTGATGACTGCTAGCTTGGCAGGAAAGACGTTCTCAGACATTCTTGGGGCTCTGGTTACCTTACAATTTATTTTTATTTTTACTTTTATTTTATTATTATTATTATTATTATTATTATTATTTTTACATATGTATCCTTATTTCTCCATTCCCATTCACCCCCAACTCATGCCCCACCCCCTTGTTGTCTCTGTTCATTAGGCTCATATGCGTGTACACAGGTCCCTTGGTTAATCTCTCTCCCTTACTCCCACCAACCCCCTCCTTCCCTGAGGTTTGAGGTTCTGATCGATGTTTCTCGGTCCCTGGATCTTTTCTTGTTCTTCAGTCTATGCTGTTCATTATATTCCACAAATGAGTGAGATCATGTGATATTTATCTTTCTCTGCCTGGCTTATTTCAGTTAGCATAATGCTCTCCACCTCCATCCATGTTGTTGCAAATTGTAGGAGCTCCTTCTTTTTCACCGCTGCATAATATTCCATTGTGTAGATGTACCACAGTTTTTTAATCCACTCATCTGCTGATGGGCATTTAGGCTGTTTCCAAATTTTAGCTATGGTAAATTGTGCTACTATAATCATAGGGGTGCATATATCCTTTCTGGTTAGTGTTTCTGATTTCTTGGGACATATTACTAGAAGTGGGAACACAGAGTCAAATGCGAGTTCCATTTTTAGTTTTTTGAGGAAACTCCATACTGTTCTCCACAGTGGCTGCACCAGTCTGCATTCCCACCAGCAGTGCAAAAGAAATCCTTTTTCTTGGCATCCTCTCCAACACTTGTCGTTTGTTGATTTGTTGATGTAGCCATTCTGACAGGTGTGAGATGATATCTCATTATTGTTTTGATTTGCACATATCTGAGGATTAGTGACTTTGAGCAGGTTTTCATATGTCTCTTGGCCTTCCTTCTGTCTTCTTTTGAAAAGTGTCTATTTAGATCAGTTGTCCATTTTTTGATTGGGTTGTTTATCTTCTTTTTGTTAAGTTGTATGAGCTCTCTGTACATGTTAGATATTAAACCTTTATCTTTGATATCATTGGTAAATATGTTCTCCCATGCAGTGGGCTTTCTTGTTGTTTTATTTATGGTTTCCTTTGCTGTGCAAAAGCTTTTTATTTTGATGTAGTCCCATTTTTTTATTTTCTCTTTAGTTTCCATTGCCCTAGGAGCAGTATCAGTGAACAGGTTTCTTCAGCATATGTCTGAGATTTTGTTGCCTGTGGATTCCTCTAGTATTTTTATGGTTTCCTGTCTTATGTTTAAGATCTTTATCCATTTTTAGTTTATTTTTGTGAATCTTGAAAGTTGGTGATCTAGTTTCATTTTTTTTTTTGCATGTATCTCTCCAATTTTCCCAACACCATTTGTTGAAGAGACTGTCTTGACTCCATTGTATGTTCATGCGTCATTTATCAAATATGAATTGGGAATAGTGGTTTGGGTCGATTTCTGGGCTCTCTATTCTATTCCATTGGTCTATATGTCTGTTCTTATGCCAGTACCAGGCTGTTTTAAGAACAGTGGCTTTGTAATACAATTTTCTATCTGCTGTTGAGATCCCTCCTCCTTTGTTCTTCTTTCTCAGGATTGCTGCAGCTATTCGGGGTCTTTTTTTATTCCAGATGAATTTTTTGAAGGTTCATTCTAGGTCAGTGAAATATGCCGTTGGTATTTTAATGGGAAGTGCATTGAATTTATAAATTGCTTTGGGTAGTATGGACATTTTAATGATGTTGATTCTACCAATCCATGAACATGGTATGTTCTTCCATCTGTTTATATCTTCCTCTATCTCTTTATTCAGTGTCATGTAGTTTTCCATGTATAGGTCTTTTATCTCCTTAGTTAAGTTTATTCCTAGGTTTCTTAACTTTTTTTGGTTTGATGGTAAATGGGATTGCTTTTTTAGTTTCTCTTTCTGTAAGTTCATTATTGGTGTATAGAAATGCCCATACATTTTCTTGGTGTTAATTTTGTATCTTGCTACCTTGTTGAATTCATTTATTAAGTCTAATAATTTTGATGGAGTCTTTAGGGTTTTATACGTACAGAATCATGTCATTTGCAAATAAGGACAGTTTTACTTCTTCTTTTCCAATTTGTATACCTTTTATTTCTTCTTCTTGTCTGATTGCAATTGCTAGTACTTTCAGCTGTATGTTGAACAGGAGTAGTGAGAGTAGGCATCCCTGTCTTGTTCCTGTTCTTAGAGGAAATGGTTTTAGATTTTGCCCATTGAGTATGATGTTGGCTGTAGGTTTGTCATATATGGATTTTATTCTGTTGAGGTATGATCCTTCTATTCCCAGCTTGCTGAGAGTTTTTATCAAGAAAGGGTGTTGGATTTTGTCAAATGCTTTTTCTGCATCAATTGGTATGACTATATGATTTTTATCTCTCAATTTGTTTATGTTTATCACTTTTATTGATTTGTGAAGATTGTACTATTCTTGCATCCCCAGGATAAATCCTACTTGGTCATGGTGTATGATCTCTCTGATGTACTGCTGGATCCGATTTGCTAGAATTTTGTTGAGAATTTTGGCATCTATGCTCAGGAGGGATATTGCCTGTGATTCTCTTTCATTGTGTTGTCTTTATCTGATTTTGGTATTAGGGTAATGATGGCTTCATAGAAGGAGTTTGGAAGTGTTCCTTCCTCTTGAATTTTCTGGAATAGTCTAAGGAGGATAGGTTTTAGTTCTTCCTTGAATGTTTGGTAAAACTCTCCTGTGAAGCCTTCTGGCCCCAGGCTTTTATTTGCTGGAAGCTTTTAGAAGACTGCTTCAGTTTCTTACATAGTTATCAGCCTATTGAGATTCTTAGAATTCTCCTGATTGAGTTTTGGAGGGTTGTGTTTTTCTAGGAACCTGTCCATTTCCTCCAGGTTGTCTAGTTTGTTATAAAAGTGTTGTTCATAGTATTTTTTAACAATCCTTTTCATTTCTGTGGGGTCTGTTGTTATTCACCTCTTTCATTTCTGATTTTGTTTATTTGGGTCCTCTCTCTTTGCTTCTTGGTGAGCCTGGCTAGAGGTTCATCAATCTTGTCTATCTTTTCAAAGAACCAGCTCTTGGTTTTGTTGATCGTGTGTGTGTGTGTGTGTGTGTGTGTGTGTGTGTGTGTGTGTGTTTGGTCTCTATGTCATTCATTTCTGCTCTGATCTTTATTACTCCTTTCCTTCTGCTCACTGTGGGCTTTTCTTGTTGCTCTCTTTATAATTCTTTGAGTTGTTCAGTTAGATGATTTATTACCATTTTTTCTGGGGTTTTTTTGAGGTAGGGATGGAAAAATATTTTTCAGGCAAATGGAAATGAGAAAAAAGCTGGGGTGCGATACTTATATCTGATAAAATAGACATCATAACACAACAAAGAAACAGCAACTCTAAATGACACACTTGATCAGATGGACCTATTTAACATCTTTTCAATTACCCACAGGGAGCTAGTGGGAGCCACTGTGAGCTCTCCTTCGGTGCAATCTTAAACAAGTGGGGGTGCGCACTCCCCTCCAGCAGTAGAAGTTTTGAATTCACTTAGCCTGGATACCAGCCCACCGGCACCTCAATTGCGTGGCTACACTGCCAGGGTCCTTCAGAGTTTTTCAGTGCACCTCGCTGGCAAATGTACCAAGAGTGCTCCTGTGAGCAGCCGCTGGGAGTTAGTGCCAACCCAGCACAGGTGCAACAGCAAAATCTGGGTCTGTCCACCCCATTATTGCAGAACTCTGGGCACCATAGGCATGCATTTCCAAAGAGCAGGCTCCCTGATCCCCACAACCCCAACAGAGGTTTCTGGGGGCCACTATGAGAACCTGGGGGCCAGAGTGAAGGGATGGAAAAATATTTTTCAGGCAAATGGAAATGAGAAAAAAGCTGGGGTGCGATACTTATATCTGATAAAATAGACAACAAAGTAAAGGCCATAATAAGAGATAAGGAAGGCCACAACATAATACTAAAGGGAGCAATTCAAGAAGAAGATATAACTCTGAGAAAAAAGCTGGGGTGCAATACTTATATCTGATAAAATAGACCTCAAAGTAAAGGCTATAATAAGAGATAAGGAAGGCAACTACATAATACTAAAGAGAGCAATTCAACAAGAAGATATAACTCTGGCAAACATATATGCACCCAATGGATAAATCCTCTAGACAAAAAAATCAGCAAAGAAACAGCAACTCTAAATGACACACTAGATCAGATGGACCTAACTGACATCTTCAGAGCATTTCACCCCAAAGCCATGAATATATGTTCTCCTCAAGTGCACATGGGACATTTTCAAAAATAGACCACATATTGAGTGACAAGAAAAGTGTCCTCCTATTCAAAAAGATTGAAATCATATCAAGCATTTTCTGGTTTTAGTATTAGGGTGATGCTGGCTTTGGGGTGAAACACAAAACGAAACAACATTCGCTTAATAGGGATACCAGAAGGAGAGGTAGAGAAGCAAGGAATAGAAACCCTGTTTGAAGAAATAATGACAGAAAACATACCAGGCCAGAAGGAAATGAAATGAAATGTACAAAGTGATGCAAAATAAGGGACTGAATCCAAGAATATTATACCCAGCAAGGCTATCATTCAAAATTGAAGGTGGAATCAGAAGCTTCACAGACACAAAATGGTTAAGAGAGTTGATCACTACCAAGCCAGCAATGCAAGTAACGCTAAAGGGACTGCTCTAAGATTAAGAAAGAGAAAGGTAAGAAGAAACACAAACACTAAGGAAATACATGATAACAGACATGTACTTGTCAATAATATTAAACATAAATGGATTAAATGCACCAATCAAAAGATATAGGGTAACTGAATGGATAAGAAAACATGACCCATATATTTGCTGTGGACAAGAGACCCACCTCCGAGCAAAGGATTCATACAGACTGAGAGTGAAAAGATGGAAAAATATTTTTCAAGCAAATGGAAATGAGAAAAAAGCTGGAGTGCGATACTTATATCTGATAAAATAGACCTCAGAGTAAAGGCCATAATAAGAGATAAGGAAGGCCACTACATAATACTAAAGGGAGCAATTCAACTTGTATTTGCAAATGCAAGTTTCAAATGAACCTAATTTGAATGAATAAGAAAAAACACATGCAAATGGACCTAATTTGAATGGATATCAAGAAATAAACTACAGCCGAGACCGGTTTGGCTCAGTGGATAGAGCGTCGGTCTGCGGACTGGAAGGTCCCAGGTTCGATTCCGGTCAAAGGGCATGTACATTGGTTGCGGGCACGTCCCCCGGTGGGGAGTGTGCAGGAGGCAGCTGGTCGATGTCTCTCTCTCTCATCGATGTTTCTAGCTCTCTATCCCTCTCCCTTCCTCTCTGTGAAAAATCAATAAAATATATTTAAAAAATAAAAAAAAATTTAAAAAAAAAAAAAAAAAAAAAAAGAAATAAACTACAATAAAAACATTCCAAAAAACACAACATTGCAAATCCTTTGGGATACAATGAAAGCAGTTTTGAGAGTACAGTTTATAGCTATAAACTTCCCTCTCAATACTGCTTTCATTGTGTCCCAAAGGATTTGCAATGTTGTGTTTTTATTGTCATTAGTCCCCAGGATGTTTTTATTTCCTTCTTTGATCTTATTGATAACCCAATCATTCTTTAGTAGCATGCTATTCAGCTTCCATGTGTTTAAATTTTTTGGAATGATTTTATTGTAGTTTATTTCTAATATTATTCCATTGCTGTCTGAGGAAATGCTTGATATGATTTCAATCTTTTTGAATTTGGGGACACTTTGCTTGTCACCCAATATGTGGTCTATTTTTGAAAATGTCCAATGTTCACTTGAGAAGAACATATATTCATGGCTTTGGGGTGAAATGCTCTGAAGATGTCAATTAGGTCCATCTGATCTAGTGTGTCATTTAGAGTTGCTATTTCTTTGCTGATTTTTTTGTCTAGAGGATTTATTCAGTGATGTCAGTGGTGTATTAAAGTCCCCTACTCTGTATTGATGTCGACCTCTCCCTTGATATCTTCCAAGAGATTTTTTATGTATTTGGGTTCTCTTACATTTGAGTGCATATATGTTTACCAGAGTTATATCTTCTTGTTGAATTGCTCACTTTAGTATTATGTAGTGGCCTTCCTTATCTCTTATTATAACCTTTACTTGGAGGTCTATTTTATCAGATATAAGTATAGCACTCCAGCTTTTTTCTCATTTCCATTTGCTTGAAAAATATTTTTCCATCCCTTCATTCTCAGTCTGTGTGAATCCTTTGCTCAGAGGTGGGTCTCTTGTCAACAGCAAATATATGGGTCATGTTTTCTTATCCATTCAGTTACCCTATATATTTTGATTGGTGCATTTAATCCATTTATGTTTAATGTTATTATTGACAAGTACATGTTTGTTGTCATGTTTTTCCTTAGTGTTGGTGTTTCTTCTTGCCTTTCTCTTTCTTCTTTTTAGAGCAGTCCCTTTAGCATTACTTGCATTGCTGGCTTGGTAGTGATGAACTCTCTTAACCATTTTGTGTCTGTGAAGCTTCTGATTCTACCTTCAATTTTGAATGATAGCCTTGCTGGATATAATATTCTTGGATTCATTCCCTTACTTTGCATCACTTTGTTTATTTCATTTCATTCCCTTCTGGCCTGGTGTATTTCTGTTGAGAAATCAGTTCATATTCTAATAGGAGATCCCTTGTAAGTAACTTTCTGTCTCTCTCTGGCAGCCTTTAAGATTCTTACTTTGTCGTTGGTGTTCGCCAATTTAATTATGGTGTGTCTTGGTGTTGGTCTTTTGAGGTTCAACTTGTTTGGGACTTTATGTACTTCTTGGACTTGCATAGTTTTTTTCTTGCCAATATCAGGAAAGTTTTCTGTCATTGTTTCTTCAAACAGGTTTTCTATTCCTTGCTTCTCTTCCTCTCTTTCTGGCATCCCTATTAAGCAAATGTTGTTTCATTTTGTGTTGTCCCTAAGCTCCCTTAGGCTCTCCTCTTGCTTTTTAAGTCTTCTTTCCACTTGCTGCTGTGTTTATGTCTTTTTTCCTACCTTTTCCTCTAATTCACTGATGCGGTCCTCAGCCTCTTCTAGTCTACTGTTTAAGCCTTCCATTGTGTTCTTTATTGCAGCTATGTCCTTCTTCATCTGCTCTTGGTTTCTTTTCATGTTGGTGACATTATCATTCAGTGCCTTATAGTTCTCATTGAGTTTTGTGTATTTGTAATCCAGCCATTTAAACATCCTGATAACCATTACTCTGAATTCTATCTCTGATAATCTGCTAGCCTCGAATACTTTTAACTCCCTTTCTGGTGATTCTTCTTTTTCTTTCATTTGGGGATTGTTTTTTCTTTTGTCTTCCCATGTTTTCCTGTAATGTTTTCATTGTAGATCCAATTGCTTTGCTATCCAGGTTCTTTTGGGGATGGTGCTCCTGGTGTAATCTCTCAGTTCTCCTGGGCTTGTTAATCTAGTGTAGCTCCCTATTTGAGCTATTTGGGTTCTCTTGATGTAGGTCTGAGAGCTTGAGAGGCACAACTGCAGTGTCTAGATGTCAGCTGCTGTGGAGGGGAGTGTCCCAATTTTTGCTGTCTTGCACCCTTAAATGTAATCAATCACACATACCCAGCAGGTTCTCACAGTGGCCTCCAGGAACCTCTGTTGGGATTGTGTGGTTTAGGGGCCCTGCTCTTTGGAAAGGAATGTCTGTGGTACTCAGAGTTCTGCAATTGTGGGGTGGACAGACACAGCTTTTGCTGTTGCACCTGTGGTGGATTGGCGCTTACTCCCAGCAGTGGATCTCAGGAGCACTTTTGGTACCTTTGCCAGCGGCGCACTGAAGGACTCTGAAGGGCCCTGGCAGTGTAGCAGCACAATTGAGGTGCCTGTGGGCTGGTATCCAGGCTAAGTGAATTCAAAACTTCTACTGCTGGAGGGGAGTGCGCCCCCCCCACACACACTTGTTTAAGATTGTGAGAACTCACAGTGGCTCACACTAGCACCCTGTGGGTAGATGGGCTCAGGGTGCCTGACTATTGGAACTTTTCCTCTGTGTAGGTGTGCCTTCTGGGCACAAAGTCCTGATGTACTCGGAGGGGTCCTGGCACCATGGTTGAGCCAGGTGAATGTGGACAATTATCCAGGGAAGAGGAAATGTAGAATTTCTACTGCGGAGCCGCGCACACCCTTGTCTGTCCAGAATCACACCCTTGGGAAGTTCTTAGAGGCTCCCAAGCGCTGCCTAAGGAGTGGAGTGTCCTGGCTACCTGCGTGGCTGGAAATGCATGGATCTAACTGCAAACATGCGCTAATCCGGAGTTCTGCCGCTGGGGAGGGGGAGGTTGCACTTGCTGCTGCCGAGCACTGTACCTTTGGAGGTGGAGGTACCAGGGTCCGTGGTTCTGCAGCTGGGGTAGCAGGATTTTGGCTGGAGTTGCTGCTGGGACATGGGGCACTTCCAAGGCCTGTCTGGTTGGTGGTGCTGATGAGTTCCTAAAAAAGGCAGTTCATGGGCTTCGTGCTGGAGTCCTGCCATCTGGGGAGTGCCCGCAGCAGTGGTGGTCTCTCCTTGTCAAGAAGAGCCTGTCTGCCAATCCTGCTGCTCCTGTGAGATTTAACTTTCCCTCACTTACTCACACACACCCCATGCACCTCCACACACACTCCTTTCATACCCTCACTCACTCACTTCCTCTGCCTCACCTCTGTCCTGCCAGCTGCCATCTTTTTTCTCCCCTAGGAATAAACTTAACCAAGGAAACAAAGGACCTGTACTCAGTAAATTTAGGACATTAAAAAAAGCGATAGAGGAAGACATGCACAAATAGAAGAATATACCACCATGTTCATGGATTGGTAGAATAAAAATCATTAAAATGTCCATACTCCCCAAATCAATCTATAAATTTAATGCAATCCCCATTAAAACACCAATGGCATACTTCAAAGTCCTAGAAAAAATTCTCCAAAAATTCATCTGGAACAAAAAAAAGACCCTGGATAGTTACAATAATCTTTAGAAAGATGAACAATGTTGGAGAGATCACAATACCAGATATCAAGCTATACTACAAAGCCACTGTTCTTAAAACTACCTAGTGCTGGCACAAGAACAGACATAAAGACCAATGAACAGACCAGAGAACCCAGATATTAACACAAGCCATTACGCTCAATTAATATTTGACAAAGGAGGCGAGAGCATACAATGGAGACAAGACAGTTTCTTCAATAAATGGTGTTGGGAAAACTGAACAGATACTTGAAAAAATTGAAACTAAACCACCAACTTACACCATACACAAAAATAAACTCAAAATGGATAAAGGACTGAAACATAAGATGGAAAACCATAAAAATCTTAGAAGAAGCCATAGTCAGCAAATTAGCAGACATTTATCATAGCAATATATTTACTGATACAGCTCCTAGGGCAATGGAAACTAAAGATAAAATAAATAAATGGGACACATCAAAATAAAAAGCTCCTGCACAGCAAAAGAAATCATCAACAAAACAACAAGAAAGCCCATTGCATGGGAGAACATATTTGCCAATGTATCTCCAGTAAGGGTTTAATCTCCCATATTTGCAGGGAACTCATACAACTTAAAAAAAGGAAAATAAACAATCCAATCAAAAAATGGGAAAAGGACCTAGACACTTTTAAAAAGAGGACATTCAGAAAGCCAAGAAACATATGAAAACATGCTCAAAGTCACTAATCATCCAAGAGAAAAATCATTTGACAAAATCCAACACCATCCTTCCAACACCCTTTGATGCAAATCAAAACATCAATGAGGTACCATCTCACACCTGTCAAAATGGCTATAATCAACAAATCAATAAAGGACAAGTGCTGGTGAAGATGCAGAGAAAAAGGAACCCTAGTACACTCCTGGTGGGAATGCTGAATAGTACAGTCACTGTAGAAAACAGTATGGCATTTCCTCAAAAAAATTAAAAATGAAACTGCCATTTGACCCAGTGATCCCACTTCTAGGAATATATCCAAGGAATCTAGAAACACCAATAAGAAAGGATATATGAATCCCCATGCTCATGGTGGCACAATTTACAATAGCTAAGATTTTGAGACAACCTAAATTCCCATCAGCAGATGAATGGATTAGAAGACTAGTAAATTTACACAATGGAATATGACGCTGCTATAAAAAAGAAAGAACTCTTACTATTTGTAACAGAATGGATGGATGGAGGTGGAGAGAATTATGCTAAGTGAAATAAGCAGTCAGTAAAGATAAATACCACATGATCTCACTCCTCTGTGGAATATAAAGAACATTATAAACTGTTTAACAAAAATAGATATAGGCAAAGAAACATTGAACAGACTGTCAAACTACAGCGGGAAGGTAGGGGAAGGTTAGGGGGTAAGAGATCAACCGAAGAACTTTTATGCATGCATATAAGCACAACCAACAGTAACAAGACACTAGGGATGGGGGTGAGGGCAATTGCCAAGGGATAGGGGAGGCCAGGGGGAGGTCAATGGGGAAAAAGAAAGGAGACATATGTACCACTATTTATAATACCTTAAACAATAAAATAAAATGAAAATAAATAAATATCTGAAAAATAAAAAATAATAATAAAAAGATAGAGCATGTTTTACTGAAATATTAAGACAAGTGTCTCAAGGTAGAACAGAGACTTATTTTGGTGTATATTTAAGAAAGCCATCATGCCAAAACCATTTATTAAATCAGTAGTTTTCTTCTCATGGACGGAAAGATATAGATATAATTATTAAGTCTTATAGTTCCAAAGACCCATGGCAGGATTTTCAACCCTAGTCCCATCTTCTACTTTTCTACTTATGAATAAATATTGATTTGATTACAATGGCTTTGATATCCTCATTTATGTGTTTCTTTTGTTATTCTCAGGCAATAATTCTTCTGTGGGTAAAGTTGAACACGTGTGCACACCACAAATCCTCTATCTCCTCCATTTGAGCTTTGTGCCATTTTGGACCTCATAAAGTGCATCGGTAGGGTCAGTAAGTGTGAGATAAGATTCTAAAACCAACCGAAACCGGTTTGGCTCAGTGGATAGAGCGTCGGCCTGCGGACTCAGGGGTCCCAGGTTCGATTCCGGTCAAGGGCATGTACCTTGGTTGCGGGCACATCCCCAGTTAGGGGGTGTGCAGGAGGCAGCTGATCGATGTTTCTCTCTCATCGATGTTTCTAACTCTCTATCCCTCTCTCTTCCTCTCTGTAAAAAATCAATAAAATATATTAAAAAAAAAAAAAAAAAAAAGATTCTAAAACCAGAGGATTTGGTTTGAGAGTCCTTGTTTGTTTGAACTTTATCTTTGTTTTGGACTTTGTTTCTGTTTTAAAATAGGCTCTTCAGTGTCGTTTCCACCAGAGAGTCCATTAGGCCATATTTTAGCTGAATGGTAGACTTACAGCTATATAAGCCAATGACTAATTGTATTGCTAGAGATCTGGTAATAGGATAAGATCTCTTATGTACAAGCTTTCCTATTGTTACATAATAAGGATTCTACTGAGAAAAGATCTAAATAGATAGTTCAGAGAGGTGGGGGAAATATCACTCACCTTCCAGAAAATAAAACTCAGAAAGAAGGAAAAAGTAATGAAATGAATCTTTTAAACACTTTAAATCCTCCTGCTGGAGGCCTGGTAGCTCTGTAGTCCAGGGAAGAATGGGGGAATTAATGCCACCCCAAAATCCTGTGAAGGCTTCCAGAGTGGAATGGACAATTGCCCCTCCTAAATGTGAAGGGAAATCTGGCATTTTCAAAACTCATGCAGCTCTTGATATTTCTTCTCCCTTTTCTTCAGCCTTCTTTAAAGTTGTCAAGGACAAATGAAAAATCTTGTCTTCTCTGAAAATATTAGTAATACTGTTTTTATGTATGTTAAAAAATTAAAACTATCTTAAATATGTGTGTGTTTTCCAGGACCATGTTGTCTGAGAAAATGTTTGATATTAATGCTGGTTTAAGTTATGTTGATGTATTTTAGTGTCATTAATATAAATATATGCTTGTCTTGCCTTGATTTACAAAAAGAAAGGCTCATGTTAACTGTTATGTCTCTTGAAAATATTCATCTGTATGCCAATGAAGAAACCTGTTTTTAGAGGTTATAAAATCTGTTGATAAAATAATCTATCTAAAAATGTCAACTACTTACTTTTAGTTGTCACTAAAATTAGTTTGTTCAAATTAAAAGTTCTAATTAAGTTTTTTAAAAAAACTATATGGATTTAACAGTAGAAGTTATAAGGTATGGAGACATATTTTTTTAAGGAAATGGGAGAAAAGTGAATTTTTCTAATATTGGTTATTTCTGAATGAGTTTAGAAGAGGCCAACTAAAAGAAACTAAGAGAGGTGCAGCTGGCAGACCAGGAGCGTCTGACCTGATCAAAAACTTTGAAGGCTAAAGTGCATTGTATAATAAGGGAGAATTTAAAGTCAAGAATTTAAATTTTCAACATCTATTAACATATTTAGAGCATTTCAATAAAGAAATAAATGTAGTGAACAAAGTTTTAAAGTATTATGATGGAGTCTGTACTAAAAAAGAACTCTCAGAATTTTAACTAAACATTTTACCAAATTTGTTATGCAAAAAAAATATATATATATCCCTAGAGCCCTAAAAAATGATGGATATTTAAAAAATAAAATGTAGACAGACGGAGAAAATGTCGGCAGAATAGAGACGTGTTCTGAGCCTGGTCCTGGGACAGGAAGAAAGAACAGCTGAGGTTTGCACGGGGAGTGTTTGTTAGCAACCTAAGGGACACCTAAACTCCAGGAGAAGGTGGGGGAGTGTTAGGAAGGGTTCCCGTGACCGTGCAGCACTCACAGTGGCTGGGTCCCCTCCCGGAGTTGCGGGCTCAGAGGGGGAAACCTCGCCATCTTGCAAGGAAAAGAGGATTTATTGGAAGCCTGACTTTCCACAACAATAGCAAACACTGAAAAGCTGTGAGGACCAGAACACCGGTCCCCAATTGGCGCAAACACGTGGATTCAAAGAAATTCTTCACTGCACCAAGGAAAGGTCAGATTTCCCCAGGGCTAAGGTGAGGTTTCTCGTCCTGGCGGCGGTAGAGGGAAATGCGTGAATGGAAGGAACTGGAGGACCAGGAAGTCTGTGCCTAGAAAAATCAGCAGCTGTGGGGGCTTCCATGATCCATGAATGTGGAAGAGGGTCCTCTGAGCTGCTAACAGAAGGGATCTCTAAAAATCAACCCATTTTGATCTGACGAGAAGGGTCAGACTAAGAATTACAAAGGAGTGCAGGCTGCTTAGACTTGCATGCAGACCCACTGTCCACACACTTGGGCTTTTTCCGATTCTGATTACTAAGCCCAATACATAGGAAAACCCAATTGGGGAATACCCTGAGAGACTGCAGGGGGAAGTTGTTTTTCTGGAACCTGGGAGCAGAGCTGGGAGTGACCATCGGAGAGGCAGCTCTGAGGCACACTCCTCCACAAACCCGTAGTGAGTGCCATAGGGAAAAAAAAAAAAAAAAAAGCTAGAGAGGCCTGGAAGTCAATCCAGAAACAATGTCACCCAGGGGCTGAAACACAAATTGTCTCTGGTGTAATAAAAAATAAATACGAGAAATTAAGACACTGCCGACTTAAAAATCAGGACTGGCTTATAACACTCAGGAGCAATGGGATGAAGGGAACTGCAGTACTGCCCAGACTGGGCAACAGGCGTACCAAACAGAACAATAGAGGAAGTGAATGACTGCAACTATTCACATTTTATTCTTCTTATTTTTTATTTTAATTTTTTATTTTTTATTTTCATCTTTTGCATCTTTTACTTAAGAAACTATTTTTTTTTCTTTTTCCTCACTCAATTTTCACCTTTTTAATTATTACATTTTTATTTTCAATCAGCATTATTATTACTATTATTTTACTTTTTTTTTAAGTGTCATTTAATTTTCTCTTTGGTTTATTTTGGGATTAGTGTCTACATTCTATTTGCATCTTTCCTTTAGCAGCATTTTACCCTATCTCAATGCTAACTTTATGCCATCACTCTCTTCCTAACTTTTCCCCTTTTGGTCTCCTGTTTATCTTAACCCTTTCTGGCTTTAGGTTTTCCCTAATCTTTCTGTTTACCCTCTGCTAAAATTTCACCCTACTTATATATCTAATTTCCACCCCCCTGCTCCAAGTCCATAAACACCTCTCTCTACGCTAAATTAACTAAAAAAAATATATATTTTTCTCTCTGGCCTTTTGTTGTTGTTTGCTTGAATGTTGATTAGATTGAATTTTTATGCTTTATTGTGAGATTGTTTTGCTTATTCTTTTTTTTTTGTATTTGTTTGGTTCTTTTGTTTCTTTTGTTTTTTGTTTGTTTTTTACTTCTGTTTTCCCTTGCCTCACTTGATATTAGTTGGTGTTGTAGTTTGTATTAATCTCCAGGTTCATGTTGCTGGCATTTGCTGGGATTAGCGGTTGTTCTATTGGAGTTTACTCCACATAGATATAGTTTCTTCCCCTTTTCTCCCTTAGTATTGTTCTTTTCTCTCTTACTTTTTTTTTCTCTTTTCCCAAGTTCATTGTCACACTCCTTTTTTTGTTCTTTCTTTTTACTCTTCCTCTTTCTCTCCTATCCCCAAATTTGTCTTTCTCTGGTGGTCACCTTTATTATAGGTTATTAATATCCTGAATATAATTCTGTTCAGTGCCTTGTGTGTTGTACCTGGTTGTGTTGTATTTTGTGCCTTTAAATCAATGCAGGAGAGAGAGAAATAAAACCAGACATCCGAAGAAGAGAGACCATGGGGAGACAAAGAAACAGCCCCCATAGAAAAAAAAAAAAAGGCGGCATCACCAGAAAAGAAAGTAAATGAATTAGAGGCAAGCAACCTATTAGAGAAAGAATTCAGAGAAATGGTCATAAGGTGGCTGAAAGGAAAGGAAGACACATTTGACAATATGAGTAAGAACCAAGAGGAAATGAAGAGGAACCAAGAAAAAATGAAAAAATGGCATTGCTGCTGTAAAGAACTCAATAGAAAGCATCAAGAGTAGACTAGAAGAAGCAGAGTACTGCATAAGTGAGCTAGAAAAAAATACCCAAATAGAACAGTTTCTAGAAAACAAAAATTAGAAAGCAGGAGGAGAGCCTAAGGGAACTTTGGGACAACAAGAAACAAAACAATATCTGAATAATAGGGGTTCCAGAAGGAAAGGAAACTGAGCAAGGAATAGAAAACCTGTTTGAAGAAATAATGACAAAAACCTTTACTGATATAGGGAAGAAAAACCCCACACAAATCCAAGAAGCTCACAGAGTACCAAGCTAAATGAACCCCAAAAGACTGACACCAAGGCACATTATAAATAAATTGGCAAACACCAATGACAAAGTAAGAATCTTAAAAGCGGCCAGAGAGAGACAGAATGTTACATACAAAGGAACCCCCATTAGACTAGCAACTGATTTATCAACATAAACTCATCAGGCCAGAAGGGAATGGAATGAAATATACAAAGTCATGCAAGGGAAGGGTCTGATTCCAAGAATACTGTACCCAGCAAGGCTATTAATCAAAATTGAAGGTGAAATCAGGAGCTTCACAGACAAAAAAAGATTAAGGGAATTTATTACCACCAAACCAGCAATGCAAGAAATGCTAAAGGGTCTGCTGTAAAAAAAAAAAAGAAAAAAAAAAGAAATAGGAAGCAAAGAAAGAACACAGGGGTATAGAATAAAAATGGCGACAAGTAAGTACCTATCAATAATAACTTTAACTGTAAATGGATTAAATTCCCCAATCAAAAGACATAGGGTAATGGATTAGATAAGAGAACAAAACCCATATATCTGCTGTCTACAGGAAACGCACCTCAGGAAAAAAAAAAAAAAAAAAGATGCATACAGACTAGAGTGAAGGATGGAAAAAGGTTTTCCAGGTGAATGGAAATTTAAAAAAAAGCTGGAGTAGCAATACTTATATCTGACAAATTAGATCTCAAAGTGAAGGACATAACAAGAGATAACAAAGGCCACTTCATAATACAAAAGGAAGCAATCCATCAAGAAGAAATAACTCTGGTAAACATATATGCACCCAATACAGGAGCACCGAAATACATAAAAAAATCCTGGAAGATATCAAAGGAGAGATTGACAGCGATACAATCATAGAAGGAGACTTTAATACCCCATTATCACCATTGGACAAATCCTCTAAGCAAAAAATCAGCAGAGAAACATCATTCCTAAATGACTCACTAGACCAGATGGAATTAATTGACATCTTCAGAACATTTCACCTCAAAGCAACAGAATATACATTCTTCTCAATTGCACAGGGGTCATTTTCAAAGATAGACCATATCTTAGGACATAGGCAAAGTCTATCCAAATTCAAGAAGATAGAAATCATACCAAGTATCTTTTCAGATCACAGTGGCATAAAACTGGAAATCAACTACAGTAAAAACAATCCAAAGAAATCAAACACGTGGAGACTAAACAGCATGCTATTAAACAATGACTGGGTTACCATAGACATCAAGGAAGAAATAAAAAAAAAACATCATGGCGAGGAGAAACCAAGATGGCGGCATAGGTTAAACACCTAACCTACAGCCGGGCACAACAATTTCAAAAATACAACTAAAAGTCAAAACGGACATCATACAGAACCACAGGAAAGCTGGCGAACTGAAATGCCCACAACTAGAAGGAAAGAGAAAACCACAAAGATAATCAGAGGAGCCGTAAAAGCCTGAGGTATGGAGACACTGGGCGGAGACACGAGCACTCGCGTGTGCGGGGAGGACGGAGCCGGAGAGGAAGGGGCGGCTGACGGCCTGGCCGGCGTTCACTAGCAGGAAGGAGATAAAAGCTCCAGATTGCGCTGAACACCAGCACCGACTGCACTGAACCCCAGTTCCGGGCGAAACCCTGGGAAGCCAGGCACACGCTGGGGGAATGAATCTGGGCTGTGGGGCACAGGCACAGAGGAGCGGCTGAAGGCAGAGCTCCAGAAGCGGGCACGGGAAGGTGCGCAGAAGAGGGAAGGTTGCCTGTGCCACTGAAGCGCCAGACTGCAGTGAGACCCAGTTCCAACTACACTGAAACCCAGTTCCAGGCGAGAATTTGGGAATCCAGATTCATTAGGGGAGAGACTAGACTGTTTGGCAGCGGGCGAAACTCCAGGGCATGTTTCTCTCAGAGGTGTTTGCAAGGAGTACAGAGGGACACAGACACAGGAATCTCATAGGGCGGGGCTGACAGGAAGCCAAGGTTGTAGGCTCCACCCTGTAGCTCCGCCCCATCTAAGCTGAGCAGAGGCTTTTCCCTGCTGAGTGCCTCAGGCAGTAGCTGACCTACACTACATTGGAGACCCAGAAACGAGGGCATCTAGTGGTCGGTGTGAGATGACACCAGATTTCAACCACGCACACAAGGGTCACATTCAGGAGGCAGACTCAGTGTGCGCCAAAGCATTGCTGCATCAAGACCCAGCCCATAAACATGTCTCCTGCACAGCAACTCTTCCTTTATAGACAAAGAGGGTCCTCAGGGCCAATTGGCTTGGAGGACAATTCCTCCCAGTGACACCAACAACAATCAAGACTTAACTATACAAAGGAGGACCAAGATAGAGGCATAGGGCGGCAGCCTGATCGTTGCCTAACACAGCAATTTTGAGACTACGACGGGAGAGCAGAGCAGACACCATCCAGAACCACCGAAGGGCTGGCTGAGCAGATGCTCTACAACTAGAATAAAAGAGAGGGGTACGTGGGATGATGCTGACGCCGGTGACCCAAAGTCCACACTTTAAGAACTACGGCTCAGGCGCCACAATGGCGGCCTGGAACGTGCTCAGGTGGTCTCTGGCTGAGGGGACGGCTCCACTCGCTGCCAAGCATGGACAGAGGAGTCCCTGGGAGACATGGGGTGGGAGACTCCGTGCTTGCTGACCTCCGAGTCCTTCAAGAATCTCAATGCCCTGGAAGCGGCCAGGTGCGCACCCTCGGTGACCGGCCACCTCTGCAGACCCAAGGGCTGACGCAGCGACACCGGACCAGCCCGCCGCCATGCACCGGGCACACCGGAGCTTCGCCGATCCCGCCGCCCAACGAGTTCTGTGGCAGCTGCCCTGGAGCTCTGAGAAGGAATTGCTGAGAGGGAATTGACCAACAGGAATTGGAATCAAGAAGACGAAACCCCGCTGAGACCCGGGTCCGGGCGAGGCTGCAAGCCTCTGGGCTCAGGTGTGGTCATATGCCCTTGGGTCTAGGTGAGGCCTCACACCCCTAGGTCTGGGTGAGGCCACGCGCCCCTGGGTCCAGGAGAAGCCGGATTCCGGGTTCGGGTGAGGCCATGCACCCCTGGATCCGGGTAAGGATGAGTCCTGGGTCCAGGTGAGGCTGTGCTTCCCTGGATCTGGGTGAGACCACGCGACCAGGGGTCTGGGAGAGGTCACGCGCCCCTAGGTCCGGGTGATGCCACATGCCCCTGGGTCTAGGTGAAGCTAGATCCCGGGTCCGGGTGAGGCCTCGCACACCTGGGACTGGGAGAGGCCACGCGCCCCCGTGTCTGGGTGAGGCCATGTGTCCCTGGATCCGGGTGAGGCTGGGTCCCGGGTCCGGGTGAGGCCACGCGCCCCTGGGTCTGGGAAAGGCCATGCGCTCCCAGGTCCGGGTGAGGCCATGTGCGCCTGGATCCGGGTGAGGCTGGGTCCCGGGCCCGGGTGAGGCCATGCGCCCCTGGGTCTGGGTGAGGCTGGAGCCCGAGTCTGGGTGAGGCCATGTGTCCCTGGTTCCGGGTGAGGCTGGGTCCCGGGTCCGGGTGAGGCCTCGCGCCCCTGGGTCTGGGAGAGGCCACACGCCCCCGGGTCTGGGTGAGGCCATGAGTCCCTGGATCCGGGTGAGGCCTCACGCACCTAGGTCCGGTTGAGGCCACGCGTCCCTGGGTCTGTGACAGGCCACGCACCCCTGGGTCCGGGTGAGGCCATGTGTCCCGGGATCCGGGTGAGGCCTCGCGCACCTAGGTCCGGGTGAGGCCACATACCCCTGGTTCTGGGAGAGGCCACACGCCCCCGGGTCTGGGTGAGGCCATGTGTCCCTGGATCCGGGTGAGTCCTCGTGCACCTAGGTCCGGTTGAGGCCACGCGTCCCTGGGTCTGGGAGAGGCCACGCGCCCCTGGGTCTGGGAGAGGCCACGAGACCCTGGGTCTTTGAGAGGCCACGCGCCCCTGGGTCTGGGAGAGGCCACGCGCCCCTGGTTCTGGGTGAGGCCACGTGCACCTGAGTCCGGGTGAAGCCGTGCCCCTGGGTCCGGCCGAGACCAAACCAGAGGGAGTCGGACCTCCATTACCACCATTTGTCCACCATCCAGAGCTGAGGGGTCAGTGCTGACATGTACACATAAGGAACTGGTGGACATTGAAACTGGGTCTCTAAAGTACTGTTGGTCCAGAAAGAAACTCACTACAGACTGATTCATTTGCCTGTCAGCATAACTATTATTTCTCGTCTCACATTCAGTTCTTATAAGTACATCTCTAGGGACACATGATCTCGCTCATCTAGGGGAAATGATGAACAACATAGACTGATGAACAAGAACAGAACCAGAAACAAGGAGGCATCGATCAGACTAGCGGGCCTCAGAGGGAGGATAGGGGAGGTTGGGGGGAGGGGGGAGAGATCAACCAAAGGACTTGTGTGCATGCATATGAGCCTATCCAACGGTAAAGTTCAACAGAGGGTTGGGGCATCCGTGGGGAGGGGTGTGGGATGGGATTGGGGGGATGAGGACAAATATGTGACACTTTAATCAATAAAGAAATTAAAAAAACAGACAAATCATGGCAACAAATGACAATGAAAACAGAACAATCCAAACTCTATGGGACACAGCAAAAGCAGTCCTGAGAGGGAAGTTCATAGCTCTACAAGCCTACTGCAAAAAACAAGAAAAAATGTTAATAAATTACCTAACCCTACAACTCAAAGAGTTAGAAAGAGAGCATCAAGAAAAGCCCAGTGTAAGCAGAAGGAAGGAAATAATAAAGGTCAGAGCAGAGATAAACGACATAGAGACCAAAGAAACAATACAAAAGATCAACTAAACCAAGAGCTGGTACTTTGAAAGGATAAACAAGATTGATGAACATCTAGCCAGGTTCACCAAGAAGCAGAGAGAGAGCACCCAAATAAACAAAATCAGAAATGAAAGTGGTGAAATAACAACAGACCCCGCTGAGATACAAAGGATTGTTACAAAATACTACGAACAACTCTATTCCCACAAACTTGACAACCTGGAGGAAATGGACATATTCTTAGAAAAATATAATCTTCCAAAACTCAATCAGGAATAATCTAAACAGCTCAATAGGCCAGTAACTATGGACTTAATTAAAGCAATCATCAAAAAGTTCCGGCAAACAAAAGCCCGGGCCAGAGGGCTTCACAGGAGAGTTTTACCAAACATTCAAGGAAGAACTAAAACGTATCCTCCTCAGACTATTTCAAAGAATTCAAGAGGAAGGAACACTTCCAAGCTCCTTCTATGAAGCCAGCATCACCCTAATACCAAAACCAGATAAAGACAACACAATGAAAGAGAATTACAGACCAATATCCCTCATGAACATAGATGCCAAAATCCTCAACAAAATTCTAGCAAATGGGTTCCAGCAGTACATCAGAAATATCATACACCATGACCAAGTAAGGATTTATCCCAGGAATGCAAGGATGGTACAATATCAGCAAATCAATAAACGTGATACATCACATCAACAAATTGAGAGATAAAAATCACATATCGTATCAATTGATGCAGAAAAAGCATTTGACAAAATCCAACACCCTTTCTTGATAAAAACTCTCAACAAGGTGGGAATAGAATGATCATACCTCAACATAATAAAAGCTATATATGTAAACCCACAGCAAACATCATACTCAATGGGCAAAAACTAAAACCATTTCCCCTAAGAACAGGAACAAGACAGGGATGCCCACTCTCACCACTCCTGTTTGACATAGTACTGGAAATATTAGCCATTACAGTCAGACAAGAAGAAGAAATAAAAGGCATCCAAATTGGAAAAGAATAAGTAAAGCTGTTTTCATTGCAGATGACATGATATTTTACGTAAAAAAAAAACCAAAAGACTCCATCAAAAAACTAATAGACTTAATAAATGAATTAGGCAATGTAGCAGGATACCAAATTAAGCCAATAAATCTATGGCCTTTCTATACATCAATAGTGAACTTACAGAAAGAGAGACTAAAAAAGCAATCCCATTTAACATCACACCAAAAAAACTAAGATACCTAGGAATAAACTTAACTAAGGAGGTAAAAGACCTATATATGGAAAACTAAAGGACACTGAAAAAAGAGATAGAGGAAGATATAAACAGATGGAAGAACATACCATGTTCATGGATTGGTAGAATCAACATCATTAAAATGTCCATACTACCCAAAGCAATCTACAGATTCAATGTATTCCCCATTAAAATACCAACAGCATATTTCACAGACCTAGAAAGAACTCTCCAAAAATTCATCTGGAATAAAAAAGGACTCCGAATAGCCACAGCAATCCTGAGAAAGAAGAATAAAGTAGGAGGGATCTCAATACCAGATTTCAAGCTGTTTTACAAAGCCACTGTTCTCAAAACAGCCTGGTACTGTCACAAGAAAGGACATATAGATCAATGGAACAGAATAGAGAATCCAGATATCGACCCAAACCACTATGCTCAATTAATATTTGACAAAGAAGGCATGAACATACAATGGACTCAAGACAATCTCTTCAATAAACGGTGTTGGGAAAATTGGACAGATACATGCAAAAAAATGAAACTAGATCACCAACTTACACCATACACAAAAATAAATTCAAAATGGATACAGGACTTAAACATAAGACGGGAAACCATAAAAACACTAGAGGAATCCACAGGCAACAAAATCTCAGACATATGCCAAAAGAACTTCTTCACTGACACTGCCCCTAGGGCAATGGAAGCTAGAGAGAAAAATAACAAATGGGACTACATCAAAATAAAAAGCTTTTTTACAGCAAAAGAAACCATCATCAAAACAACAGGGAAGCCCACTGTATGGGAGAACATATTTGCAAATGCTATCACTGATAAAGTTTTAGTCTCCAACATCTATAGGCAGCTTAAGCAACTTAATAAAAGGAAGATAAATGATCCAATAAAAAAATGGGCATTGGACCGAAATAGAATCTTTTCAAATGAAGACAGAAGGAAGGCCAAGAGACACATAAAAACATGCTCAAAGTCATTAATTATCTTAGAGATGCAAATCAAAACGACAATGTGGTACCATCTCACACCTGTCAGAATGGCTATCATCAACAAATCAACAAACGACAAGTGTTGGCGAGGATGCGGAGAAAAAGGAACCCTAGTGCACTGCTGGTGGGAATGCAGACTGGTGCAGCCACTGTGGAGAACAGTATGGAGTTTCCTCAAAAAACTGAAAATGGAACTCCAATTTGACCCAGTAATCCCACTCCTGGGAATATATCCGAAGAGACTAGAAACACCTATCAGAAAGGCTATATATGCACCCCTATGTTCATAGCAGCACAATTTACAATAGCTGAAATTTGGAAGTAGCCTAAGTGTCCATCAGCAGATGAGTGGATTCAAAAACAGTGGTACTTCTATACAATGAAATACTACGCTGCTATAAAAAAAAAAAACAAAACTCTTACAATTTGCAACAGCATGGATGGACTTGTAGACCATTATTCTAAGCAAAATAAGCCAGTTGTAGAAAGATAAATTTCACATGATCTCACTCATTCCTAGAATATAAATAATTACGTAAACTGAGGAACAAAAATAGAGCCAGAGACAGAGAAACATGGAATAGACCTTCTAATCTTAGAGGGAAGGGGGGTGGTGTTAAGAGATCAACTAAAGGACTTGTATGCATACATATAAGCACAACTCATGCACACAGACACTAGGGGCATGAGGGCATGTGCTGGGGGTGGAAACAGCCAGGGAGAGGTCAATGGGGGAAAACGACTTATATGTAATACTTTAGGCAATAAAGAATTTAAATTTAAAAAATACACATGACCCAGCCATAGCCTTCTTACAGAAAAATCCTTTCAAATATGGTAGAAACAAGCTGAAAATTAAAGGAAGGAAAGATAAATGGTACAAATATTACTCATGCAAAAGGAAGGAAAGACTATATCGATAGTAAATACATTAAACTTTAGAAATAGTCACTAGAGTTTCTGACTCTGCAAGGCTGTCAGTCAAGACTATATCTAGATGTGGGGCTCAAGGTTCCTTTTGCTGGAATGAAAGCAAGCAGTGACAATCTGACAGATCCTCCTCCTCTGCAGTTGAATGTCTCTGGTGATGCGATGAGGTGCTCAGGTACATTCTGCGTGGTTTACATAGGATCAGTCACTGAGATTGTTTAAGATGCTTTTTTTTTTAAGGTGATTTTTTAAGCTTATATCATGCACTGTAGCTGCAATTTGCAATTGCAAAGCTGGGGGGAATTTTTAGGTTTCAGTAACTTCAAGTCAAATGATGAGCGAAAAATTAATCATTAGTTCAGAGGGTTGTAGCCTAAACATTTAAGAAAACTAGAAAAATTCAGGATTCAGTATATTTATAAGGGGATAATAAAACTATCAAGATAATTTGAACAAGAATCTCATATCCACAAATATGTGTTACAGATACTTTTGAAAGATAATATCTCCCCTACAGTCACCCTCATTTATATTAGTTAGACAGACAAATTAATACTATTTGCAGCATTAAGTCCTGTTTTCATTTGGCCTGATTATTTCCATAAACACAAGATGAGCAATTGATTGTATACTCTCTCCTAAATCTGCTTTGCTGCAATATCATAAGGAAAATTGAACTTTAGTTCACCTCTCTGGGAGAAGAAACCAAGCCACATAGTTGCCATCACAGTATGACTGCAGTACTCATATTTTTTGGTAAATTCCTCTAGTTTTTTAGTCCCTCAAAATTAAGGTGACCAGAAGTCCTGTTTTTTGGTGGGACAGTCCCGATTTTTAACAATTTGTCCCGCATCCCGAAGCATTTTTAAAAAGTCCCGATTTTTGGAAAGAATGCACGACAAGCTAGGGAACAGCGGGAGAATGGGAAGGGAATATTCGGTTTTCGGCGGCCATGTGGCTATTTAGCCAAGATATGAGTTTTATATTATTTTTGTTAATTTTATAATGTTAAACTTTAATAATAACAAATAATTGTTGAGAACTGATTATCAAGAACTGCTTATCAAAGTTCACATTGTTGATCAGTTGTTAGAATTCGACCACCTTTGTTTGGACTTAATGAACAATGGCATTTTTGGGGATTGGCGACGACGACGAAAACATTTTGTAACCGTCTCTCAGATGATACACATCGTACTGCGTGCTAGTAAGCTAGTTAAACAAGTGATGTCATTACAAATCAGCTATTCAGATAATTTAGGTAAGTAATTTATTTCATAAATACATGAATTTTCTTGAACTTAGCAGACAGTACTCATATTATTTATATTTTATAGTGGCGGCAAAAAGTCTAGCGTCGGCCTTGAAAGTGACACTTACGACTTACATTAAGGCAAATTCAGAGGAAAAATAATACAAGTTAGTATTGTTATTATTTAGAAAGAAATATAGGATTAAAATTAAAATAACTTTTAAAATATAGTTACTTTATAACAATCAAATTAATTTAATTTATAAACTAACAATAAAATATGTTCATGTAATTATGTACTACTTACTGTGTTTTTAAGCAATATGTATATAATATAATTTTAAATTATTTTTTAGATTTTTAACATAATGAATAAGAAAAGAGGATGCAAATTCAATGATGATCTAAGAAGTGAATTTCCTTTTATTAAAAAACCCAAAAGCGATTACATGGTAAAATCTGAGATATGTAATGGTGAATTTTCTATTTCGCACGGCGGGAGAATGATATTTCAAAGCACTTGGAGACACAGAAACATAAAAGATATTGAAATACTGCATCTTCCTCCAAAATACAGGAATTTTTTTGGAAAACAACTTATGGAGACGAAGAAAAGAAATTAGCATTAGCAGAAGGACTTATGTCTTTTCATGCTACTAATCACAATCATTCCTTCAGATTTATGGACTGTACATCACAAGTTGTCAAAAACTTATTCAACAAAAAATTTGTCTGTGCTAGAACAAAATCGGAGGCAATTGTGTGTAATGTGCTTTCCCCATATGCATTTTCAGAATTAAAAAAAATCTAGAAAAAATTAATTTTATATCCATATAGTCTGACGCATCTAATCATAAGGATATAAAGTTATTTCCAACCATTATTAGATTTTTTTTGATTCGGAAACTGGAATAAAAATAAAAATTTTAGATTTAATTTCTTTGCCCAGCGAAACTTCTGAAATAATTTTCAGTTCCATTATTAATATTTTGGAAAAAAAAACAATTTAAAACATAAAATGATTGCATATTGTGCAGACAGCATGAACGCAAATTTTGGAGGAAAAGCGAGAAGAGGTACAAATAATATTTTTTATAAATTAAACAAAATCCTTAATCAAAACATTATTGGTGTTGGTTGTGCAGCGCACATAATACATAACGCCATTCAAACAGCTGCTGACTTGTTGCCCGTAGATGTGGAGAATATTGTTATTAAAATATATTCTTATTTCTATATATACACTGTGCACGTTGAAATGCTTAAAGAATTTTGTGAAACTGTGGAAGTCAAATATCAGAAAATACTTGGATACAGTAAAACGCGCTTGTTAGCTCTTTTGCCAGCTGTCAAAAGAATTTTGAAAAATATACGATCCTTTGAAGTCCTACTTTCTATCACAGGATAAATGTCCTAGAATTTTAGAAGAGTTTTTTGAAAAAGAATCTTCAAAAATTTGGCTAGAGTTTGTACACAATCAAGCAGCTCTTTTTCAAAATGCTATAAAACTTATTGACGGTGACAAAATTTCGGTAATCAAAGTAGCAAATGAAGTTAATAATTTAAAATTTCAGTGTCAAGAGTGGATAGAAAATAATTTTCTTCTGTTAACTATCTGTAATAGTATAAGCCAGCTAGAAGAACAAGGTGCAATAAATCATGCAGATATCATGAATCACGTCAAAAAGTTCTATAGTAGCTGTATAGATTATTTAGAAGAGTGGACGGTACATTACAATGATATTGAACATTTTCATTGGGTTACATTAGAACAAGAACTTAATTGGAATGATGTGCAAAAATCATTTGATCATACTACTCAAAATTTCCCATATAGTAATATTTCTGAAAATGATCTTTTTAATGAGGTATCATTATTAAAAAAATATATTGATAAGGAAAAGGTTAAATCTTGGGCATCAGCAAAAATCACAATAGAGAACAAATGGTTAGAAATATTTCATCATTTTGAAACAAACCATGTTCCATACAATAGTGTACTAAAAATTGTGGAATACGCGCTGTCCTTACCAGGAACTAATGCTGCTACTGAACGCGTTTTTTCTATGGTAAATAAAGTGTGGACATCAGAAAAATCAAAATTAAGTGTTGAGACTTTGTAGCCATTTTATGTGTGAAATATAATTTAACAAATTCTTGTGAAAAATTTCATGACCTTTTAAACAACGACAGCAATCTACTAAAAAAAGTTCACTCAAATGAGAAATATGCCAAAGAATAAATAATACTATACATAATTTTTATTTATTTATTATATTTGTAAATTGTACTTATGCTGAAATTTAAAAGTATATATTACAATACTAGTTTTGCATTCTATGAAAATTTTTGTTGCTCCATATAGACCAAATTTTTAATCAAGAACCCTCCCCCCCTCCTGGTCAATGGTGTCCCACTTTACCAATGTTAAAATCTGATCATCTTACTCAAAATGTCTTCAGGTTCTTTCTTTGCCATTTCCCAGGAAATCAAACTTTGTTCCTTCCATAAAAAGACTGCCATGAACCATGTGAATGGGTAAGGTACTAGGCTGTTTTTCAAAAGGCTTTTATAGGCTTCAAAGTCAATCCTAAATTCTTAACTGCTTCTGGTGACATTCAGAGTTTAGGCATGTTTCTCCCAAACATGACATTCCAGTTAAAGTCGTGGCTAACAAAACCACTTTCCAATTCTATCCTGTTATAAAGAGAACAAATTCTTATTGGATTCATAAATTCTAAAGGGATATGTAGGGAGAAAAATTTAAATGGTCTAATATTGCTATCAAGGTATAATTCACCAAATTTTAAACAAGCAAACAAACAAACAAACAAACAAATATGTTTCATTATATCTGGTAAGCAAACCAAAAAGATTAAGAAATCAGCAATATTTTAACAAAGTCATAAAAATAATAATTATTTTCTGTCCATCCAGTCCCATAATCAATTTTTATTTACCTGGTTATTTGCCAGTATGTCCATGACTTCAGTTATTCCTTAGAGTTGTATACATTTTCACCAAGTTCAAAGTATGAACTGAACATTTATTCTCAGAACCTATATTTTAAAATAAGTCAGAGTCCATTCCATTGATCTTTATGAAGATGTAACATGTTTTCAAATGCATCAGAGTGGAACAATAAGTGCTTCCAAATGACAAAATAAATTAAAATGGTATGGTTATAGATCTGAATATGATAGAACTATCAAAGGATTTTGCTTTATAGTAAAAGTGATATACAGAATTGGGTGAGCTTGGACTCTCCTCTCTTTCCCATTGCTTGTAAATGATCAGAAATTGTTTGCTGAGCAACGTTTAATCTTTCTGCAAGTTGTTTTTGAGTTTGACACACATCTTCATCCAATAATGCTTGTAATTGTTCTTTGTCTTTCACATCAAAATTATCACCTTTAAAGCATTTAAACCAGCATTCACAGATATCTTGAGATGGAGCATGTTCACCATAAGCTTCCTGAAGTATACGAGATAACTTTTTCTTCAAAATAAAATTATGAATTAAAACTTTCCACAAATGTTCCTTTTTGGTGTGAAATTTGACATTTTTAAGCGTAAAAGTATCTATGATGTTAACACCTTCAACAAATTTGACATATGAAATTTTGAAGCTTGCTGTCAATACAGCAAAATAGCATAATATCAAATCGCATATATATCAACATATGTGTAACTTAATGTGACTAGATTTTAACATTGGTAAAGTGGGACACTATTGACCGGGGGTGAGGGGTTCTTGATTAAAAATTTGGTCTATATGGAGCAACAAAAATTTTCATAGAATGCAAAAATAGTATTGTAATATATATATATTTTTTTAAATTTCAACATAAGTACAATTTACAAATATAATAAATAAATAAAAATTATGTATAGTATTATTTTATTTGGTGAGCTTGGACTGTCTTCCTAGGTTCTTGCCTCATGAAGTTTGAAGAATAAATTTACACACTAAAAGGCTTTTAAAAAACAAAAGTGTGAAATTTCTTGGAAGTATAGCAAACTCGAGTTGGGAGGGGTTCCCAAGTAGGTAAGCAGTAAAGCCTCTTTGTCTAAAGGTTTATAAATGCTGGCAGCTCTTTGTCTATATATATTACCTTCTTATTGGACCCCTTTCCCATTTTATGTTCCCTGTTCTCTTCTAATCGGCTCTTCCCCCTCCCCTTTTCCTTACATGGTATTAGTTTCAAAGTTTCAAAGCCCACCGGTACCCCCCTCTTCTTCTTCTTCCCCTTATAACATTCCTCCTGTGTATGTGAAACAAACATTCTGCTAACTTGGAGCTATCTCTACCCATTACATAAGTCTTCCTCTCCCATGGACCCCCTTCCCTAAAACTGCCTTCCTTGTCTCTAAAGTCCTTTTAACAGCATGTTAAGATAACAATTATGTAATTTCTAGAATATCCACTTTAATATTAAAACTATATGTATACAAATAGAACATAATTATTATTCTTTACTTGATGAAGTTTCTTATGCACTTCAATTACAGTGGAACCAATTTGTTCAAAAACCAAATCCTTTTTCCCATTAGAAAAAATGTAAATTGAATTAATCTGTTCCAGAACCCCAATGTATTCCTTGTTTAAACATTTCTTATATACAGTGCATATCTAATGCACTGTTTAATTTATAAATAAACACATTTTTTTAAATTTATGGAACCACCCCCTACTTGCCTCAAAAGAATTTTTCATATTTCACTGCCTCTGAAATGCTGTCACCTGCTAACTGTTTTTCCTTTATTCAAATAAATAACATTTTTTTCCACCTATTCAATTGCCTGTGACTGTTGTTTTGTGAGCATTTTTAGACCCTTACCAACATTAGCATTCTTGATGGCCTCTTTGTTTTTAAATTGTGCTAATCTTGATTTCAACAGCAACAAAAGCATCCTTTTCTTTGTTCTTTACTTCAGAGAAGTTTTTGGTCATGGTGAGGCATCAGCATTAAAGGGTTGTCAGGAAGTTTTCATGGACAACACAGACATTTCTTCTGTGAATGACTTGGTTGGGAACTGAATGGCTTGAGATAGTGAAGTCTAGAAACTGAAGTGTGGACTGTATGTCAAATAAGCCTAATTAGTTTTAAATTTATCTTTTATAAGGAGAGAGAACAAATTCTTCTGGTATTCCAAGGGGCTCCTTGGAATAACTCAAAGCATTTCTAGGATAAGAAAAAATCTCTTAACATATAAACACTGAGAAGGTGGAGGAAGGCCATTTGTTGCATCTGTATGCTAACTCCTGCTACTGAAATGGTTGCCTCACTTTTTTTGGCAATTTTTCTATTTAGCAGCAAATAAGTGTCTCCAGCATTGACTAAGAAATCATCAATTTGTTCCCCACTTTCACCTGTACTTGACCCCTGAGGTGTGTCCTCAGGTAAGCTCTGAGGAGGAGCGCTAAGACTGCCTCTATCACTACTACCTGTGTGACTTGTGGGGCAGGACTCTGCAAGGGCCAGATGCAGCAAGAGTGGGAACTGCACATCCACTGGTTAGTGCCTAGTGCCTGGTGGCAAGAAGGACAGAATTGCACAGAAGCTCCTCAGTGGCCAGCACAAGCATTGCCAGCACCAGCTGCAGCCCCAGCCACACACTTACCTTTCTTCCCTCTGGACACCAAAGGACCTGATAAAGGCACTTTCTCTGACTCCAGCTGTAACTGTGGTCTAAGGGGGAAGGAATCCTTGTTGTGCAACAGAATAGGTTCTTACATTACTTAAGATTACTGCTTTAGTATCTTTTTCTTACTGATTGATAATTGAGTAACATCTGTTGTGGAGCGAATGCAAGTAAACGACCACTGGAGTCCAAACCAAATTAAAATTTAGGGAGCCTTTTTAATAACCGGCTGGCTGACTGCTCTCTCCATGCAGCTCCAAGAGCAGCCCTGACCCTTTGTGTCCAACCATATTTATAGCCATTCACTACCTCCTGTTTTTGCAGAGCAAACAATTTTAAAACAATTTAAACAAAGTAGTTTTTCTTAGGTAAAGTCAACATGTCATTTATAAGGTCCTGGCATCTGGGTCCTGGTGCCTGGTGGTGTAAGTAACTGCATCCTGTTATCAGGAAAGTTGACAGTGATACATCTTTTAAGGCTATTTTGTTAGTTGTAGCTGGGATTTATGGCCAAGTCGACTAGGAGAAAGCATGCTCAAAAATTCCCATTCTCTAACACATCCAAGTGGTATGGTTTTTTATGGTTGTTAATTAAAAGAGAGCAGCAGAAAAAAGTTACCAATAATTTGTGGACAAAAGGGGCCACATGCTCACCTGACAAGTGTTAGAAAGTGGGAATTGTTTAGCATGCTTCCTCCTAGTCGACTTGGCCATAAATCCCAGCTGCAACTAATAAAATAGCCTTACAGGATAAATTATTGTCAGTTTTCTTGAGAACAGAAGGCCATTAAGCCTTACAAGATAGATCACTGTCAACTTTCCTGATAAAGGGATGCAGTTACTTACTCCACAGGCATGAGGACCCTGTAAATGACATGTTGACATTACCTAAGAAAAACTACATTGTTTTAAATTGTTTGCTTTGCAAAAACAGGATGTAGTGAATGGGTTTAAAAATGGTCATTCACAAAGGGTCGAAGCTGCTCTCTGGGCTTGCTGTGTGGAGAGAGAGCAGTCAGCTGGCCAGTTATTAAAGGCTCCCTAAATTTTAATTTGGTCTGGAATCCAGTGGTCGTTTACTCTCATTCAGGGCCCCAGCGAGATAACCAGCCTTTGCCTGGTCCTGTGACCAGAGCCCACCGGGGTCCCCAGACTCTCTGACCTAGGAAAGATCTCTGAGAGACATTCCTCAGCCCCGGGACTGGTAGAGGTTGGAAACCCCGCCTGCTAAATTTCCTGATTGACTCTGATCTGAGCCACCTGGATCTGGTTCTTACTGGTAAGAAACGTATTTCTGGTTCTGTTCTGTGGGCACCCATCTAGGGTCTCTGGAAGGCTGGACGCAGATCCCAGTGAATGAAGGTGCCCGGAGATCCTGTTTGGTTGTCATTGTCTTTGTTATTCTTTGTTATTGTGGTCTAATTGCCTCTATCATTAGAATGGGTCAGTCTGCTTTATGTTTGTCTGTACTCCCCTGCAATGTTTTTTGAAAATTTTTTAGGAATTCAAGCGGCAAATGGATGACTACAGAGCCTCCGTTAATGCTTTTGATTTACAGAAATTTTGTGAGTGGGAATGGCCAACTTTCCCATATCCCAGTGAGTGGAAGGGGAAGCTTGATCACCTCCCCAGAAGTAAAACACTCAGACTGTTTCGTGTATAAATGTAAGTGTGAGAGTCTGTGTGAAGTGAAAGCTACTTTGTGCTGTCTGGCTATACACATGAGAGTATTTGTTATCTCTTTCTATTGCTTAATTTGTTTAAAGATAGGGAGGACCCACTGTGATGGAATGCAAAAGTCTTTAGCAGCTGCTGAGAAACCGAGAAATGGTTTTCTCAAAGTCTTTTGTTCTCCTTCACAGAGGGAGGGAATCAGCCCACTTAGCTAATAAAAATTCCTGTCTATGTTTGTATAAGTAAGGGTTTCAATTTGCTCTGATTTGTGAATTTGCTGTATTAAATTGAAATTTTGAAGTCCTAGGGTTAATTTAAAGGTATAAATTTGTGACATTTCAAAGAGCAAAGAACTTTTATTTATGGCTTTCTTATCTCTTTGGATGGTCAGAGAAATCAAGAGTAGTAAGGAGGAGGATTTAAGATCCTCTAGGAGTCTAGGGGCTTAGAGTAAAAATCTATGAGGGAAAACAACAGTTACAGAAAGAAAAAATATCCTTAAATGTAAAAAGCCTGGTTATACAGGATCTCAGACTGCTTGCCTTATTTCCCCAGCTAAGGACAGAGTAAATGGTTAATGCAGAAGAAGGGGCGGCATTGGTAGGGAGAGCAAGGAGAGATAGGTTTTCGTTGATTTTGCTGGCCCCAAGCAGTTTTGCTGGCATCCTTGGTTTCTTACTTATCTAAACTATACTGACAGAACACAGTGGATCTTCCTCTGCCCCGTTTTATTACTTCTTGGGCAGTGGTAGAATACTTAGCAAAGGAACTTTAAGATATAATATCTTTAAGGCTGACAACTAGTTTAAGTTTTAAAAATCTCTGTCTCTCAAAAAGAAATAATTTTACCTACTCTTGGTTTTATCACTGAAGGTCTAAGTTATATTTTCTTGAAAAAGTACATTTTAATTGTGTTCATAAAAATTAATCTAAAAATGCTAACGGTTCACTTTTAATAATCATTAAAGGATTGAGGTTTCTAAAAACAACAACTAGGCTCTCAGGAGCCAAGCAGAAGGAAAACATAGTTGAAGTCCACAGGCGCCCTGGTGATTTAAAACTGGGTGCTAGGCAGACTTGACCCCCAAGAGCCAGGAGAAAGAAAGGGGTCAGGGGAGCTGGATGCCCGAGCTGCTTACAGTGGCCCTGGAAGAAGCAGCAGCAGCAAGAAAAGCAGAGGACAGCAGATATTTACCTGACACTAAAGCTTACCGCTGCTGCCCAGTGAGTAATGAGTGTTTTACAACAAGCAATACAAGACTTAGACCTTTGGCTTGTTGGCTACAGCAGTTAAACCGGAAGCCAGTGACTGCTACTGCCCTTCTGGCAGCCCCAGGAATAGAGCTGCAGGCCTGGGATCTGTAAAGCAGTAGATGGAGTTAGTGAAAGCTCCCTGTTTGCAAATGCACTGAAAGGGTTCAGTACCTGTTACTACTGGAAGAGGAAGGGTGGAGATCCCCTTCCAGTGCACGCCCTTGGGAGAGGCCTGGTCGCAGTTCTGCCACAAAGAGGACTGGCAAGAAGGCAAGGGGCCTAATACCCAAGCCACTGCCACAGAAGCACTTTGCAATATGCAAAGCTGTTTCTAACTGCAACTCTGGCTGTTTTGGACTGGCAGCTTAAAAGTCAAAGAGCAAAGGAAAGGCACTCTCCCTGGACCTGGGAACCTTCAGGACTTTGAGATTCTTCAAGAGAGGAGGAGTCTGATTGAGAGATGGCAGAGACCCTGTTGGGTTGGAAGGACATAAGGCCACATGTTAAACTTATAAATTATAGCTTTCTAGGTAGATGTCCAAGCCCAATTATGTAGGGGTTAAATTGCCTGTTTACAGCAAAACAATTTTATCCCATTCCAGAATAAATTTTAGGGAAATTAGACAGGCTGTGTTTGTGGTTAGAAAGAACTGGCCACCATGCACAGCCCTGACAGTGACCTGCAGAAAACTGTATAATAGACTTAGATAATGTCTGCGTCTTCATGGACATAACTCCAGAAAGACAAGGACAATTTTGCTTTATGTGGGAAGGTCAAGACCTTAGTCATCTCCCTAAGATATTTGTATAGCCCTACCATGTGTCATATATGGTAGCAGAAGATTTGGCTACCTAAGGTGGCCACAGTGCCAATATTAGTATCCTTATGTTAACAATATTGAATTAACCTTACAAATTTGAATGCAGTTGCCAAAAGGGCAGGTGCTCAAATGGGCAATGTAAATACCCTTCTGGTTTTGGTCTCTATTAAAAGATAGTTGGCAGTCTGTATACAGTCTTGAAGGCCTGTGTGACCATGCCCATATCAGGTATGGAACAAACCTCAACTTTAGGAAACTGGGGAAGGCCTCTTTGGAAGAGGGGGAAGTGGTGAGTACCAGCCCTTTGTTACAGGAATTACAGACCCCGTGAGGTCCTGTGACATGTGAGACCCTGTAAAACAATAAAGATCCTTTTGTCCTTTCTGAGAGGTCATGTCACCCCTCCCAGAGTCCAGATGAAATTTTAAGGACAAGTCAAGTAGGGGGAACCCTAGTACAAGGACAGCTATAATTGTCTACTAGAATATAGACATATTTTGAATTTCTCCTTGTCATTTGAAGACAGTGATATTACTCTGAAGAATCCATAGAAAGGACTGACAAGGAAAATCAGAAGATCTTAAAGCAGGCCAGTATATTTTTTCTCCTTATATAATTCCTCTGAAATTTGGCAATACTTAATAAATCGTGGCAATACATTTCTTTGCATAAATTCAATAAGACTGGTTTCCAATAGTGGCTTTATTAACCAGAAACTTTGACTAGAGTATCACATTTTATTTTTTTAATTTCTTTATTGATTAAGGTATCACATATTTGTCCTCATCCCCCCATTCCCATCCCACACCCCTCCCCACGCATGCCCCCACCAACCTGTTGTCCTTAACAACTGGTTAGGCTCATATGCATGCACACAAGTCCTTTGGTTGATCTCTTGCCTTTATCCCTACTTTCCCCTACCTTCCCTCTGAGACCCGACAGTCTGATCCATGCCTCCTTGTTTCTGGATCTGTTCTTGTTAATCAGTCTATGTTGTTTATCATTTCCCCTAGATGAGTGAGATCATGTGCTACTAGAAATACACTTATAAGAACTGAAAATGAGACAAGCAATAATGGTTATGCTGAAAGGCAAATGACTCAGTCTGTAGTGAGTTTCTTTCTGGGCCAACAGTTCTTTTGAGACCCAATTTCAATGTCAAACAGATCCTTATGTGTACATGTCAGCAATGATATTTCAGTTCTGGATGGTGGACAAATGGTGGTAATGCAGGTACGACCCTCTCTGGTTTGGTCCTGGGCAACCTGCAGTGACGCACAGCTGCTAACTAATAGTATGGCAAGGCGACATCAGCGTCTTCCATCTCTGGACTGCTTATCTTCTGTCTTCATGGCTGGAGTAGTCCTGTCGATTCCTCTCTGTTGTCGGAATCCACATGGTCTCAGAGTTGTTTTCTGAAAATATACAAACATATTCTCTACCAAAAGTTAATAAAGGAATATTTTCTATAAAATTGACTTGGGATCTTTTTTCATTTTTTGCCCAAATGATTTTCCTCTGGCTTGTTTTGTTACCTTGTGTGTTTTTCATGGGTGTCTTGCTTTTAGCTTTACAATTAATATTTAAAGTACAAATTTTCTAGATGTAATTTATTTACAGGATATTTTTCCTTACATGATATTCTTCTACTATCCCCCCTTTTTATATTTAAATATTAGGAGGCTTTTGAAAATTTTATAATGTAGTCTTGATAGCTTTTAAATTTTAATTTTTTGCACTATAATATGACTGTTTTAGGTTCATTAAATGTTACACAATTTTATCATGAGGTGAACTACCAATAAAAATTTAGTTAATACTTTAGGAATTGGTTTTTGTCCAGTACAATTAATTTTTCTAGAATATTCACTTCTTTCAATTAGCCAATTTAATATAGCTTGAAAACTTGACTACTATTTTACTGTCAAATTTATTACTCTAACAACAATCTTATTTTACCCTGTAAATATTAGTGGAAAGGATTATTCGCCTTCTTGTGTAGGCCCTGAGCATTCCTGGTGGTAGACTGAATTTATTTTATCAAAAACCCACTTCCCCATACCATGGGTACATGACAACTCAAACAATTCTTGTTGCAGTGAGAAGGCAGCTGCTGTTGGCCTAGTCTCTGTCTGTTACCCAGGTCCCCTTTTGAGCTGGGCATGGGAATTTAAGCAGCCATTGGGGCAGGAGACTTCCTTCAGAAGGGGAGAGTGTTCAGGCCCCTGCAAAGTTAGGGGGGTGAGGTTCTGTGCCCCACCTCTGTTGACCCCCAAGATCTCTCCTGATGGCCCCTCTGCTACTGTGCATGTCTTAGGTTGTTCCTTCCCTGAGGAATCTTACACATCTCTGGCTAACCAGCCATCCTCTGGGGCCAAGCAGGGTGATGTGAAGTTCAGTTCTGTCTCCTTGGTACCCTATGTCCCCGTGGCCTCCACGCCCAGCACCTGCCTTGGGATCCCCTCACCTACTGGCGAAGCCCCAGCACTGATCACATATCTTGCAGAACCAGGGTTTTTTCTCCAGGGAGGGTACAGATCGCCCCACTGGGCGAGAGACAGATCCATGGTACCAGTCATCACGAGGCTTCAACTTCGACATGAACAGAAAGCTCAGGCAACAGCTGTGAGCAATTGGATTGTGAGAAGAGGGTCCCTCTTGGCCAAAAGGGCAACAGGGACCAATATAGAATGCTCAGGTGCCTTCCCAGGAGGCCCTCTACACAATGAAAGGGATTAAATCATTACATGTACTTTTTAAATTGCTGCCAGACATTCAAAGAATTAGTTTGTAAGTTTGCTTGGGATAATTGTATATTATGCTGTTGTAATTCTAAAATATCAAGAGATGTATTACCTTTATCTCCAAGCACGAAAAAGGTGATTTTTTTTTTATTGATCCACAAAGGTGGGAGGTAAAATTATAAGTACTGGGGGTAATCCAAATCTGGGAAAAATTTTAATAACATTGTAGAATAATATCATGTAAGGATATTCTTTGCTCTAGGCCATGGCAATTCCCTTTCAAACTGGCTGTCATTTCTTTTTGTACTGACAAGGTCTTAGTTACATTTTCTGCACCTCTCCCGAGGGCAAGTAGTGATAGTAGTGACACCCTTTCTTTGGTGTCCACACACGCCAGTAACCTCTCTTAAATTTTACACACAAAGGGGCAGTGTTTTGATTTTGTGTCATACAAAAAGGAAGCTGGGTGGAGACCCCTGTGTAATTATACTTTCTTGCCCCACCCATGGTCCTCCTGGATGACCAAGGTGATTGGTATTATTGGTGACTACATTAGTCAGGGGATCAGCCCACATAAGGGGACTTACCTATGAAGGGAGGAGCATAAGTCCAAAATACTTCGCCATCTTCCCCAGGTAATATTACCGTACGCCTGATGATCGCTTACATTGTTAGAAAGGCGTTCTCAGGCATTCTTGGGTTTCTGGTTACCTCACAATTACTTCCCTGAGGTTTGACATTCTGATTGATGTTTCTCTGTCTCTGTATCTATTTTTTTTCTATCAGTTTATGTTGTTCACTATATTCCACAAATGAGTGAGATCATGTAATACTTATCTTTCTCTGCCTGGCTTATTTCACTAAACATAATGTTCTCCATCTCCATCCATGTTGTTGCAAATGGTATGAGTTCATTCTTTTTTACCACAGTGTAGTATTCCATTGTGTAGATGTACCACAGTTTTTTAATCCACACATCTGCTGATGGGCACTTAGTTTCTAGTTTCTTGTGATATATTCTTAGATGTGGGATCACTGGGTCAAATGGGAGTTCCATTTTTAGTTTTTTAAGGAAACTCCATACTGTTCTCCACAGTGGCTGCACCAGTCTACATTCCCACCAACAGTGCACTAGGGTTCCTTTTTCTCCTCATCCTTGCCAGCACTTGTCATTTATTGACTTTTTTATAATAGCCATTCTGACAGGTATGATATGGTACCGCATTGTTGTTTTGATTTGCACCTCTCGGATGACTAGTGACTTTGAGCAGGTTTTCATATGTCTCTTGGCCTTCCTTCTGTCTTCTTTTGAAAAGTGTCTATTTTTTGATTGGGTTGTTCATCTTCTTTTTGTTGCCCATTTTTTGATTGGGTTGTTCATCTTCTTTTTGTTAAGCTGCATGAGTTCCCTCTAAATGTTGGAGATTAAATCCTTAATGTTGATATCATTGGCAAATATTTTCTCCCATACAATGGGCTTTTTTGTTGTTTTATTGATGGTTTACTTTGTTGAACAAAAGCTTTTTATTTTGATGTAGTCCCATTTGTTTACTTTTTCTTTAGATTCCATTGCCCTAGGAGCAGTATCAGTGAAGAAGTTCTTTTGGCATATGTCAGAGATTTTTCTGCCTATAGATTCCTCTAGTATTTTTATGGTTTCCCATCTTATGTTTAAGTCCTTGATCCATTTTGAGTTTATTTTTGTGTATGGTGTAAGTTGGTGGTCTAGTTTCATTTATTTTGCATGTATCTGTCCAATTTTCTGAACACCATTTATTGAAGAGACTGTCTTGACTCCATTGTATGTTCATGCCTTCTTTGTCAAATATTAATTTAGCATAGCGATCTGGATCGATTTCTGTGTTCTCTATTCTATTCCATTGATTTATATCTGTTCTTGTGCCAATACCAGGCAGTTTTGAGAACAGTGGCTTTGTAATATAACTTGATATATGGTATTGAGATCCCTCCTACTTTGTTCTTCTTTCTCAGGATTGCTGTAGCTATTTGGGGTCTTTTTTTATTCCAGATGAATTTTTAGAAAGTTCGTTCTATGTCTGTGAAATATGCCATTGGTATTTTAATGGGAAGTGCATTGAATTTAAAGATTGCTTTGGGTAGTATGGATATTTTGATGATGTTGATTCTATCAATCCATGAACATGGTATATTCTTCTATCTGTTTATGTCTTCCTCTATCTCTTTTTTCAGTGTTGTGTAGTTTTCCGTATATAGGTCTTTTATCTCCTTAGTTAAGTTTATTCCTAGGTATCTTAATTTTTTGTGTGTGATGGTAAATGGGATTGCGTTTTTAGTCTCTCTTTCTCTAAGTTCATTATTGGTGTATAAAGAAGTCATAAATTTCTTGGCATTAATTTTGTATCCTGCTACTCTGCCAAATTCATTTATTAAATCTAATAATTTTTTGATGGAGTCGTTAGGGTTTTCTATGTACAGTATCATGTCATCTGCAAATAAGGACAGCTTTACTTCTTTTCCAATTTGGATGGCTTTGATTTCTTCTTCTTGTCTAATTGCAATGGCTAATACTTCCAGTACTATGTCAAACAGGAGTGGTGAGAGTGGGCATCCCAGTCTTGTTCCTGTTCTTGAGGGAAATGGTTTTAGTTTTTGCCCATTGAATATAATGTTGGCTGTGGGTTTGTCATATATGGCTTTTATTATGTTGAGGTATGATCCTTCTATTCCCACCTTGCTGTGAGTTTTTATCAAGATAGGGTTTTGGATTTTGTCAAATGCTTTTTCTGCATCAATTGATATGACTATGATTTTTATCTCTCAATTTGTTTATGTGATGTATTATGTTTATTGATTTGCGAATATTGTACCTTGCATCACCAGGATAAATTCTACTTGGTCATGGTATATGAGCTTTCTGATGTACTGCTGGATCCGATTTGCAAGAATTTTGTTGAGGATTTTGGCATCTATGTTTATGAGGGATATTGGCCTGTAATTCTCCTTCATTGTGTTATCTTTTTCTGATTTTTGGTACTAGGGTGATGCTGGCTTCATAGAAGGAGCTTGGAAGTGTTCCTTCCTCTTGAATTTTTTGGAATAGTCTGAGGAGGATAGGTTTTAGTTCTTCCTTAAATGTTTGGTAAAACTCTCCTGTGAAGCCATCTGGCCCCAGGCTTTTGTTTGCTGGAAGCTTTTTGATGACCGCTTCAACTTCTTCCATAGTTATTAGCCTATTGAGATTTTTAGTCTCTTCCTGAGTAAGTTTTGGAAGGTTGTATTTTTTAGGGATGTGTCCATTTCCTCCAGGTTGTCTAGTTTGTTAGAATAGAGTTGATCATAGTATTTTTTAATAATCTTTTGTATTTCTGTGGGGTCTGTTGTTATTTCTCCTCTTTCATTTCTGATTTTGTTTATTTGGGTCCTTTCTCTTTCTTTTTGGTGAGCCTGGCTAGCGGTTCATCAATTTTGTTTTTCCTTTCAAAGAACTACCTCTTGGTTTTATTGATCTTTTGTTTATTACTATTATTTTTTTAGTCTCTATGTCATTCAGTTGTGCTCTCATCTTTATTATTTCCTTCCTTCTGCTCAATGTGGGCTTTACTTGTTGTTCTCTTTCTAATTATTTGAGTTGTTGAGTTAGATGATTTATTACCATTTTTCTTGTTATTTGAAGTAGGCCTGTAGAGCTATAAATTTTCCTCTCAGGACTGCTTTCATTGTGTCCCATAGTATTTGCATTGTGTTTTTATTGTCATTAGTCTCCAGGATGTTTTTAATTTCTTCTTTGATCTCATTGTTAACCCAAACATTGTTTAATAGCATGCTATTCAGTTTCCAAGTGTTTGAATTTTTTGGAATGTTTTTATTGTAGTTTATTTCTAAAATTATGCCATTGTCATCTGAGAAAATGCTTGATATGCTTTCAATCTTTTTTAATTTAGGGAGACTTTGTTTGTTACCCAATATGGGGGTCTATTTTTGAAAATGACCCATGTGCACTTGAAAAGAATATATATTCCATGGCTTTGGCGTGAAATGCTCTGAAGATGTCAATTAGGTCCAGCTGATCTAGTGAGTCATTTAGAATTGCTGTTTCTTTGCTGATTTTTTGTCTAGATGATTTATCCAGTGATGTCAGTGGTATATTAAAGTCCCCTACTATGATTGTATTGTTGTTGATCTCTCCCTTGATATCTTCCAGGAGTTTTTTATGTATTTGTGTGCTCTTGCATTGGGTACATATATATTTATCAGGGTTATATCCTCTTGTTGTATCGATCCCTTTATTATTATGAAGTGGCCTTCTTTATCTTTTGTTATGGCCTTTACTTTGAGGTCTATTTTGTCAGAAATAAGTACTGCTACCCCAGCTTTTTTTTCATTTCCATTTGCCTGAAAGATGTTTTACCATCCTTTCACTTTCAATCTGTATGAGTCCTTTTTTCTGAGGTGGGTCTCTTGTAGACAACAAATATATGGGTCATGTTTTTTTATCCAATCAGCCACTCGGTGTCTTTTGATTGGAGCTTTAGTCCATTTACATATAAAGTTATTATTGAAAGGTACTTGTTTGTAGCCATTTTTATTTTTTGAGACTGTGTTCCTTCTTACCTTTTTCTCTCTTATTTTTACACAAGTCCCTTTAGCATTTCTTGCATTGCTGGCTTGGTAGTGATAAACTCCCTTAGCATTTTTTTTTTGTCTGTGAAATTCCTTATCTTCCCTTCAATTTTGAATGATAACCTTGCTGGATAGAGTATTCTTGGATTCAGTCCCTTGGTTTGCATCACTTTGTAGATTTCCTTACATTCTTGTCTAGCCTGATGTGTTTCTATTGAGAAATCATTTGATAATCTAATGGGAGTTCCCTTGTATGTAACTTTCTGTCTCTCTCTTGCAGCCTTTAAGATTCTCTCTTTGTTCTGAATATTTGCCATTGTAATTATGATGTGTCTTGGTGTGGGTCTTTTCAGGTTCATCCTGATTGGGACTCTCTGAGCTTGTATGACTTTTTTCTTTGCTACATCAGGGAAGTTTTCTGACATTATTTCTTCAAATAGTTCTTCTAAACCTTGTTCTTCTTCCTGTAGTTCTGGCACCCCTATTATTCATATGTTGCTTTGTTTCATGTTGTCCCATAGCTCCCTTAGGTTCTTCTCCTGTCTTTTAATTTATTTCTCCAATTGCAATTCAGTTTGGCTGTGTTTTGCTTTTCTGTTTTCTAGTTTACTAATTCGGTCCTCTACTTCTCCTAGTCTACTGTTGGAACTTTCCATGTTTTTTTTTTTTTTTATTGCAGCTATATCACTCTTCATTTCTTCTTGGTTATTACATGGGTTGTTGATTTTTCATCCATTTCTTCTTGACTCTTGCATAAGGTGTTAATTTTTTCTTCCATCCGATTTATGATCTCTATGACCCTTATTCTGCATTCTTTTTCTGACATTGCATGCCTCTGTTTCACTTAGCTTCTTTTCTGGTATTTCCTCCTTTTCTTTCCTTTGGGTGTATCTTTGTTTACCAATTTTTTGGTTTCACTGACTGATCTAGCTGTCGAGCTTTGCAGGGGCTACTCCTTGGGTGGCCATAGATTCTCTGGCTGCAGTTGCTCCTTGGACGGTTATGGTACCAGCTGCTTCTCAGTTGGCAGCGGTTCCTCTGGTGGGTGCTATTTGCAGCAGTGGTGCCTCCTCTGGTTGGTGGGGGAGGCTGCTTGTATAGCTGCTGTTCCTTGGACAGGGGTGGGCTGATTATGAGGTTGCTGTGGAACTGGCTGCTCCCACAGCTACTGCTCCTTGGACAGGGGCAGGCCACATGAAGCTGCTACTCTTAGGCCTGTGGCGGGTTGTTCACAGGTCTGCTGCTCCTTGGATAGGAGCAGGCTGCTCATTTGTCTGCTGTTCATGTGGTTGCAGTGCCCTGAGCTAAAACGTTGGGCCAGTCAGAGGGGAACCTGCTTCCAAACTCACTGGAGCCTGCGCCCTGGGCAGCTGGAGCCTCATTGACTGTGGGATCACAGCCTAGGTAGCGTGTCCCTGGCAGGGGTGACTGTAGAGTCCCAGGTGTTATCTGAGGGCACTCTGGTTGGAGTTGAGGTTGGAACCCAGTTATAGCAGCTCTCTCCTTCAAAAAGGCTAGGCCCCTTAGGACAAGCTGGCCTTCCAGTACTGTTTGAAATGGTAGCAGAAGCTGCCTAGTTAGGCGAGCCTGATTAGCCTGCCCCTGAAGTCCTGTGGGATCTAACTGTGCCTCACTCACTTACACATAGATACCCCACCGGACCACACGCTCCTCTTTTACTCCCTCACTCATTCACGCTCTTTTCCTCACTGCCGGATTCTTCCTGCCTCTGTAGTTATGTCTAGGGTGTTGTTGACCCTTTCGTGGATGTAGTTTCCTCTCCAGGTGTCTGGTTATGTGGCTTTCTCTCAAGTCCCTTGGCCTGGCCGAATAAAATTCACCTCAACAAGACACAACACCAAGGGAACTAAGCACAAACGTACTCATGACACCAATAACCCCAAGATAAGTGACCACCTGAGTAAAGAGAGATAGAGCAGAGAAAAGAGAGCACAAATGCTATGGAGGAGAGTGAAAAAGATATGGGATAAAGGACAAAGGAATAAGAAGATTGGGGGAAAATCCATAGAGGCTGAGCTTGTATAGTAAAATTAAGCTTAAGAATTGGATGAATATGGGGAGGACCTCAATTTAGTATTGAGGAAGTAGAAAGGGAATAAGTGGATGAGACGAAAGTGAATGAGAAGAAAAAAATAATGAATTTACTAAAAATATGATTTCAAAAATGGTATAAAAATTAAAAATAACAAATAAAAAATAGTGATAAAAAATAATGCGAACAGAAATAAAATAAAAAAGCAACAAACCAAAACAGGAAAACAAAGAAGAAAAGAAGAAAGAAAGAAAGAAAGAAAGGAAAGAAGAAAGAAAGGAAGAAAAAGAAAGAACTAAGGAAAAAAAGGAAGAAAAGGGGATAATAAAAGTAAAAGTGAAAAAAAAGTGGGGTGTCTTCCTTTGGCTGGCTTATGATTCCATTTGTCTGTACTGTTCTGTTTGTCAGTTTCCGGTTGCTGGGGATAAAGATATATCTTTAGCCCGTTCTTTGTCCTCAGGTGGTATTCAGATTCCTTGTAATACACAAGGTGGATCTGGGTGTGGCTATATTGGTTGTCTGGAGACTGGAGGAAGGGGCTATCTCTCAGGAGAAAATGGAGACCTGGTTTAGGTGACTCAACACTAGATCCGCCACCACCTCCCCTGGACCACCTGCCTACTCTCCCCAGACTCCACAAGCCCACACCTTCCCCCGCACCTCAGCCACAGGTAAGCGTCTGTATCTGAAAGGTCCCACGAACCAGGTTCAGTGGGAGAAGGCACAGGCTCGCGTGAGGAAGGACCACTTTCCCGCGAGCTCCCCTCTTGCCGGCACAGCACGATCCAGCTATCCCTTCAGAGCTGCCTCAGCTCAGATCCAAAATCTAGACTCCAAGGTCCAAAATCCCCTACCTCCCGCAGTCCCACGGTCTCCTTCCACCCCCCCTTTTGTTTTTACAGACTGACACTTTTCCTGTCCTCAGAGACACAGCCCGGCACCCTGTAGACTCCCCCTGCCCCTCCTGCCACAGAGGCTTGGCAGATTCTCCAGCCCAGATCCTTGTTTTACCTATTTCACGGACTTCTGCCCTTCCCGGGTGAAAACTATCTCACCAGCTGCGTCTCCTCGCCAAATTCGGGCTGAATTCCACTCGTTTCAGCTGCTCCCTCCACTAGCTCCTGGTCAAGTCTCAGCACACGTCCGTCTATTCGACCATGTTTACTCCTTTCTAGAGTATCATCTTTTAAAGAGCCCGGTCTGAACTCTGAAGACTTGAAACCAATAAGAGTGCCACAGAGAAAGCCTGGTATACTGCTTGGTAGCCCTGAAAATGGCTGGTGCTGGAGCATCAGGCCCATACCCTACAATCACTGGTGGTCAGAGTAGAAGGGGAGAAATAAGGAAACCTCTGCATCCCTGTGGGACCAACACACACTCTGAACAACGATGAGTAGGATGGCTGAGATGGGCCTTGAAGCCTAGGGCATGGGCCCGGGTAGAGCCACTACAGGTGAGGATTCACCTAACACAGAAGATACTACAGGCAGGCCTGATGGCAGCTGGATGGCTTGGCTTCCTGGCCCTATGGGCATATTAAGATTCAATCATGAAATTCCGGCAAAGGTAGTCAGTTACCATTCTTGTTATGTTTATGCAAACAATCAGGCCAAATTAAATACAATAGATAAATTGGTCTTGATCTGGCTCTTTTGATAAACATAGCGGTAATTTTGAGGAGAAAAATTGTATTTCAATAGAGATTATTAAAATTGAAATATTTTATCCCCCTTCCACCGGACCATTTGTTACAATTTGTCTTTGCTAGGTCACAAGCCCACCTCTTTCTGTGCCCAGGCCTGATCGTCCCTCTGACAGACAGCAACGATCTCTTGGTTCTGAGGGAAATCTTTGTCCCTCCTTAGCACAAAGCAGCTACAGAAGAAATTCAACATCCATTTTTCCTAAAAGAATTCAGAGCCAGGATCCTTGAGGTAATACATTAGGCAGTTAGACAGATACAAGCAAAGCAAGGACGATGGGCCAACTAATGCTATCAAATGTAACTAAATATTTCCGCCTCTATGTATGTAAGACAAGGGGCATAGCCAAAGAGGCATTCACCCAAAAGTGTCAGCCCTTAGAAAAGGCCAGTAGCCTATTTGACCAAAAGACTTGACCCCTTTGCATTTGGGTGACATACTTGCCTCCCAGCGGTAGCAGCCACAGCTATGCTTATCGAAAAAGGAAATAAGTTAACCCTAGGGCAGGAACTAATCCTTACTCTGCAACACACTGGAGCACTGGATGTCAAACACTTGAGTCACCCAGTTTAAGGCTCTCTGGTAGACAAAAGAAAAATCAGTAACAATTTATACTGTTAGCAGGTACGCATTTACAATGGCTCATGTACATAGTGCTGTTTACAAGGTAAGGGATCTCCACAGAAGCAAGAGGAAACTGGGTCACAGATGACGCAGCCTGGGAGGCTGCCCTAAAACCAGTGGGGCCTCTACAGATTCTGGTGACTCTTCCAGACCCTGATCTACCCAATCTAGAAAAGCTGAAATTCATAACCAGTCTTTATTCAAGTTCTTACAGTCTTTACAGTCTACCCAGAAAGCAGTCCAAAAGCATGTATACCAAATTCCAATCCAATCCATCCTTCCACCCTGGTGACTCTGTTTGGGTAAAGATATTTGCCACACAAGGACTTACTCTTACCTGGAAAGGACCAACCCTACAGCAGTCAAGGTCGACGGGATCCTGATGTGGCTTCATCACACCTGGCTTAAGACAGGCCAGGCAAATAGAGAGTCCAAGACTTTTAGGACCATCTAGAAATTAGTCCTGGCCCTCATTCTGGGCCCTTATCTTATAAACAGGCCCACTGACTTTATTCAGTAGAGAATTAATTCTATTAAGCTTATAGTTCTCATAGGTCAATATAACTCCCTTGCCAACAATTACCCAAAAGAGTCAATGATTTAACTCATGTACATAAAACCAGTGGGGAATGTTAGAGTGGGAATTTTTGAGCATGCTTCCTCCTAGTCGACTTGGCCATAAATCCCAGCTGCAACTAACAAATTAGCCTTATAGGATAAATTATTGTCAGTTTTCTTGAGAACGGGATGCAGTTACTTACTCCCACTGTCAACTTTCCTGATAATGGGTTGCAGTTACTTACCCCACAAGGCGCCAGGACCCTGTAAATGACATGTTGACATTACCTAAGAAAAACTACATTGTTTTAAATTGTTTGCTCTGCAAAAACAGGATGTAGTGAATGGGTTTAAAAATGGTCATTCACAAAGGGTCGAAGCTGCTCTCTGGGCTTGCTGCATGGAGAGAGAGCAGTCAGCTGGCCAGTTATTAAAGGCTCCCTAAATTTTAATTTGGTCTGGAATCCAGTGGTCGTTTACTTGCATTCGCTCCACAACAACAACCTCAGGGGTGGCCTGCATAGCAGTCTTAGAGACCTAAAGGAACCACAAAGGATGTTCTGAAATTAAACTTTAACTAAAATCAGTTATGGTGGGCAGTTACGTCCTAGGTCACTATCTTCACTGACAAGGTAAACCTTTACCTTGACTGAGCCTATCTGTCTTTTTGCATCTATGATAACATACCATTGAAATGTCTGGGTAACTTGTAACTTCCCTTTTTCTGGAGCCCCTGGGGCACAAACAAATGTGGTGGGCCCCAGGACAGATACCACAAATTCCTTCATTATCATGTTAACTAGGGACACAGTGCATGAAATTCGTGCACTGGGGAGGGGTCCCTCAGCCCAGCCTGCCCCCTGTCACATACTGGGAGCCATCAGGTGATGTCCTATGGACCTAAGCCACAGTCTGGCTTCCCTTTGCTTGAGGCTATCAGGTTGATCAGGGGAAGGCCCCCACCCCATCACCACTCTGCTGCAGCCACTGTCAGTCACCACAGCTGCCAAGGTATTTTCATCAACACAGACCCCAGTCCCTTCACCAAGAAAAAATGACAACTTTCTTAAAGCATTTTCAAGATGTGTCTTTCATAGACTATGACATTTCTTTATTTTTCTGTTTATCCTCACCTGAGGATATGTTTCCATTGATTTTTTTCCCTTCCCTCTGATCCAGGCTTGGCCCCTGCCCAAGCCTAAATTGGGAACGGGTTCTGCTCCCCCCCCCCCACTCCGATCTCAGGCTCTGCCCCTTCTTAAGCCTAAAGCCTACACCCCAGGCTTTAGACTTGGGAAGGGGTTCCCCCCAGCACCTCTCCAAGCCTAAAGCCTCCATCCCAGGCTTAGGCTTGTTAAGGGGCTCCCCACAGCACTTCCCCAAGCCTAAAGCCTCTGCCCCAGGCTTTATGCTTAGGAAGGGGCCCCCACCCCCCTGCACCTCCGATAATAGACTTGTCACCTTCCCAAGCCTAAAGCCTCTGCCATAAGTTTAGGCTTGTGAAGGGGTTCTCCCCGCCCAGAAGGGGTTCTCCCCCCTCATCTCTGATGGCAGGCTTGGCCCCTTCCCAAGCCTAAAGCCTCCACCCCAGATTTAGGCTTGGGAAGGAGTCCCCCCCCCAACTGGAACCTCTGATCTCAGGCTCAGCCCCTTCCCAAGCCTAAAGCCTCTACCTGATGGCCGACTGGGAGTGACCTGGGTGCCGAAGAGGTTCCCCAGACCCAGGTATGTATGCAAATTAACCACCATCTTGTTTGGGTTAATTTGCATACTCACCCTGATTGGCTGGTGAGCGTGGCTTGGGCATGACAAAGTTGCGGTAAATTTGCATATTGCTCTTTTATTAGGTAGGATTGTTCCTGCAGGCAATTAAGTATGTGTCCATCATTTTACTTTTTATCCAATCCCAGGAGTTTCCTCCATTTTGCTTTATCCCACCTTCTTAATCTATCACCAATGAATTTTATGTAACCCATCTATGTCCTTCCTTTAATGGCAATGTATAAATACAAATGTAACCCGCCATTCTGGGACCATTATGTCAATTCCTTAAGGTTCTGCTTCGAGGCATATGTCCACAGTTTGTCTCAAATAAACTCACAAAAATTCTTTACATGTTTCAATGGTTTTTTTTTACATTAACAAATTGTAGAGAAGCCAAGATATTTCATTGCCCTTAACAACATTTCAGGACTCTGCCTTGCTAATTCTAATAACAGGCATCTATGATGTCAGCCACTTGAGTTTTTTAAAGTGCCAGTTTTTTCCTTCACATTGAAGAGGTGCAGTCACCCTCCTGCCTCACAGTCTGCACAGGTTTGGTGGTGGCATTAATTCTCCCATTGTTCCGGGGACCACAGAGATCCCAGGAATCCAGGTGGAGGAATTAGGGTGTTTGAAAGAGTCATTTTAATATTTTTTCTTCTTTCAGAGTTTTACTGTTTGAGAGGCAAGTGAGATACTTTCCTCTCTTTGAATCATCAACATATATCCTTTTTGAATAGAATATTTATTATGTAATAACATGAAAGCTTATGAATAAAAAAAAAAATCTATCCCGTTTACCAGACCTTTGACAAAACAATTTCAATTAGCCATTGGCTTATAGCTCTAAGTTGATCAGTCAGCTAGAAAAGGCCTAGTGGACTTTCTGGTGGAACTGAGCTTAACCACCCATTTTAAAACAGAAACAAAGTTCAAAACAAACATAAAACTCAAACAAATTGTTATAGAGAACCGGAATAAGTCAAGCATTGCTCAGAGAGTTTGGAGTCACACTTTATTACGTGCGGGTCCAGAGGAAAATGTCTCTCAAATTCTGGGTCCCAACATGGAGGAATTTTCCCTATTTATATATTTTTACCTTTTTTGTCTCCCCAATATCGGGTGTTTCTGGCCCCTTTTGCAAGTTCTTAAAGAGCCTCTATGTGCTGGGGCCTTGAGACCTCAACCAAAGGCTTGGCCTGGTGCCAGCACTGATAATTTTGTCTGGGGAAGGTTTAATGGCCTCTCTGAAGTGAGAGTAGTCTTATTTTCCTTATCATTTAAGCAAGCAAGCATTTACAGAAGCCAAATAGCAGGGTTAAAATTTCAAACAGCAGTTTTTATATAAGATGGATGCTTCATTCCCCACTGGTTTTATGTACATGAGTCAAATCATTGACTCTTGGTCTTTGTCAAGGAGGGAGTTATATTTACCCCAGAAGACTATAATTTTAATTTTCTGCCTAATAAAGTTAGTGGGCCTGCTTATAACATAAGGGCCCAGAATGAGGGCAAGGACTAATCTTTAGAGACTCCAAAAAGCCCTGGACTCTCTATTTTTCCTGGGCTGTTTTAATCCAGGTGTGATGAAGCCACGTTGGGATTCCATTGACCTTGACTGCCTTGGAGTTGGTCCTTTCCAGGTAGGAGTCAGTCCTTGGGTGGCAAATTTCTTTACCAAAACAGACTCACCAGGGTGGAAGGGGATGAACCAGATCAGAAGCTGGTACAAGCAGAGCATCTCAGACATGCTTCTGGATTGATTCCTGGGTAGACTGTAAAGCCTATAAGAACTTGAGTAAAGATTGGTTATGGATTTCAGCTTTTCTAGATTGGGTAGGTCAGGATCTAGAAGAGTCAGTAGAATCTTGGTTTTAGGGAAGCCTACCAGGCAGCTTCATCTGTGGCCCGGTTCTCTCTTGCTTCTGTGGAGACCCCTTACCTTGTAAATAGCACTATGTATGTGAGCCATTGTAAACACGTACCTGCTATAAGTATCAATTGTTATTGATTTTTCTTTTGTCCACCAGAGAGCCTGAAACTAGGTAACTCGAGTGTTTCACATCCAGCACTCTAGTGTGTCCTGGAGTAAAGCCTCAACCTCATGTGGGGCATTTAAGATTAGTTCCTGCCCTAGGGTTAACTTATTTGGTTTTTCAATAAGCATAGCTGTGGCTGGTACTGCCTGGAGGCAAGTAGGTCACCCAAATTCAAAGGGATCAGTCTTTTGGACAAATAGGCTACCAACCTTTTCTAGGGGCTGAAGCTTAGGGTGAATACCTCTTTGGCTATGCCCCTTGTCTTACACACATAGAGGTGGAAAGAATTAGTTACATCTGATAATGCTAGTTGGCCCATCTTCCTTGCTCTACTCATGTCTGTCTAACTGCCTAATATATTACCTCAAGGATTCTGGCTCTGAAATCTTTTAGGGAAAATGGATGTTGAATTTCTTCTGTAGCTGCTTTGTGCTGAAAAGGGATGGAGTTTTATCTCAGAGCCAAGAGATCCTTGCTGTCTGTCAGAGGGATGATCAGGCCTGGGCACAGAAGGAGGTGGGCCTGGCAGAGACAAACTGTAACAAATGGTCCAGTGGAAGGGAAAGAAAACATTTCAATTTTAATAATCTCTATTGAAATATAATTTTTCTCCTCAAAATTACCTCTATGTTTATCCAAAAAGCCAGATCAAGACCAATTTACCTATTGTATTTAATTTGGCCTGATTGTTTGCATAAACACAATAAGAATGGTAACTGACTACCTTTGCCTGAATTTCATGATTGAATCTTAGTGTGTCCCGTAGGGCCAAGAAGCCAAGCCATCCAACTGCTGTCTAGTCTGCTTGTAGTATCTGCTGAATTAGGTGAGTCCCTCACCTGCAGCGACTCCACCTGGGCACACGCCCTAGGTTTTAAGGCCCATCTCAGTAGCCCTCTTATTCATCATGGCCTAGAGTGCATGAGGGTTCCGCAGGGATGCAGACTCGTCCTTATTGCTTCCCTTTTACTCTGACCAACTGCCAGTGATGGTAGGGTATTCGAAATGTCACAAATTTATACTTTTAAATTAAGCCTAGAACTTCAAAATTTCAATTTAATATAGCTAATTTACAAATCAGAGAAAACTGAAACCCTTACTTATACAAACATAGAGAGAAATTTTTATTTGCTAAGTGGGCTGATTCCCTCTCTGACAGAGAGCAAAAGACTGAGAAAAAGAAATCTCAGCAGCTGCTAGAGACTTTTGCATTCCATCACAGCAAATCAGCCCTATCTTTAAACAATAGAAAGATAACAAATACTCTCATGTGTACAGCCAGAAGGCACAACGTAGATTTTGCTTCACACAGACCAGTTAATTAACAGATAATTATGCCAAGACAGACAAACCTCTTTATTCACAATCTCTCAGTAGACTAGCCCAAACTGGAGCTGAGCAGATAAACGAAACAATGCCCAACTCACGAGATGGGCACTTCCGGCACCCATGCCCCAGAACAGAATTCTCAACCATTGTCTTGGTGAGAACCTACCAGCGGAGTTAGGACTGCGTCCAGTCCCCCTTCTGGGTAGCAAATTGCCTAGTCACAATCAAACAAACAGCAGAGTGAACTCATCATTCCTTAATCGAATCTGAATTCACTCACCTCCAGATTCCTACATTTATATACTAGCTAGTCCAAGTTTTTTACTTTTACCAGATATTTACCCAGAGTTTAAATAATCCACCTAATTCCTGATTCCTGATTAATTTGCCTGAGGAAGGCATATGGCTTCAGGGGAGGTGATCAAGCTCCCCCTTCCACTCATTTGGGAGTGGGCTGAACTCATGGGGACCCTACCTTACCGATTCTGTTAACAGGTCCAGAAGTGTCCATATGCTCTCTCCAGATGCCAGCCAGGTCCTGGGCTGAGGTCCGGGAGCGCCCAGAGTCCCCAGGTTTAATTCTGCTAATTCAGCAGAGCAGTGCCTCCTAGAAGCCTGTCCAGCGCCACCGGGCCCCAAACCCTGTCAACTCACCAGAGGCTAAAAACCCAAGCATGGGTTGGTTTTCCCAGTCAGGGAATCAATAATGTTACAGAGAACCAGAATAAATCAAGCAATGCTTGGAGAGTTTGAAGTCACACTTTATTATGCATGGGTCCAGAGGAAGATGTCTTAAATACTGGGCCCCAACATGGAGGAATTTTCCCTAATCATATGTTTTTACCTTTTTTGTCTCCAAAATATGGCGTGTTTCTGGCCCCTTTTGCAAGTTCTTAAAGAGTCCCTATGTGCTGGGGCCTTGAGACCTCAACCGAAGGCCTGGCTTGATGCCAGCACTGATAATTTTGTCCGGGGAAGGTTTAATGGACTCTCTGAAGTGGGAGTAGTCTTATTTTCCTTATTATTTAAGCAAGCAAGCATTTACAGAAGCCAAATAGCAGGGTTAAAATTTCAAACAATAGTTTTTATATGAGATGGATGCTTCAAAATGAGTACTTTCAAGCGAAATCCTCCAGAAGGAGGGTGTGAGACCCTAGTCTTACAATCTTATCTCACGCAAACCAAGTACACGAATAACCTTTACAAGGTCCAACTGTCACACAGCCCAAATGGAGGAGATAGAGGATTGCAGGTGTGCACACCTGTTCCACTAACCCAGGATTGGAGCCCATCCACTTCCTTAATGACCGATTTATTCCACCAATAATATTTTTGCAGGCAGCTGATGCTGTAAGAGGATGAACAGTGAGAGTCCTAGAGATAAGAAACTCTAGGCAGCTGCTGGGAAGTTTTGGAGTCTCTGATGTGGGGATGGCCTGCCCCACGCAGCATGTGGACTGAAAAGGGCTAGACTTGTCGGGGTCCAAGACTTCCAGGCTGGCGCACTAATTCTGATACCAGATCCAGGTTTGGCTGCCTGCTGCTTGAAAGCCAATAATCAAGAGACAGAGGCTGGTGGCAGGAAAGTAGGCTTATTCAAGAGCCAGCTGCTTGAGAAGATAGGCAACTCTCATTACAAAGACCATCCTAACAGCTGAACATGGGCAGGGCGTTTTGTAAGGATGAAGAAAATAAAACAGAACAAAGAAATCTAATGAAGGGAGTTAAGAGATCTCTGATAAGGGGACTAAGTGCAAGCCAATGTGGTTTGTTCAGATAACATGTTGAAGGTCAGCAAAAATCCCAGATGACTCTGACCTTAATGTCTAAAGGTCAGAGACTGCTGGTTTTGGCCTTATTTTAGACAGTTCTTAAGCTAAGAGGCTGTTTATAAACAGTAACATATTACTGAACAGCTCATCATTTTTAGACATAATGTGAAAAGAATGGTGGGGTTGGTTACACAGTCACATGCAAAAGGAAAGAAGTTGAACACTGCCTTACATCATATGCAAAAATTAAGTCAAAATGGATTAAAGACTTGAAGAACCTAAAATCTGACCATGAAACGCTTACATGAAAGCATAGGCAGTAAGCTCCCTGACCCAGGGCTTGGTGATAATGGTTTGAATCTAAAAATAGAAACAAAAGCAAATGAATAAATGAGATAACATCAAGCTAAAAAGCTTCTACACAGCAAGATAAACTATCAACAAAATGAAAAGGCCACCTACTGAATGGGAGAAAATATTTGAAATCATATATTTGATAATAAACTAATATCAAAATTCACAAAGAAATCATACAAATCAATTGCAAAAAAAGAGAGCATAAGCAAGTTTAATTTAAAAAATGGTCAGAAGAACTGAATAGACATTTTTCCAAAGAAAACCTACAGATGGCCAAGAGGTACATGAAAAGATGTTCACCACCACTAATTACCAGGAAAATACAAATCAACACCACAGGGAGCCCTGCCCAGGTGGCTCTTTGGTTGGAGCATTTTCTTTTTTCTTTTTTTAATTTCTTTATTGATTAAGGTGTCACATATTTGTCCTCATCCCCCCATTCTCATCCTCCCCCTCCCCACGCATGCCCCAACCCCCTGTTGAACCCAACCGTTGGATAGGCTCATATGCATGCACACAAGTCCTCTGGTTGAACTCTCCCCCCCCACCCTCCCCCATACTCCCTCTGAGGCCCGACAGTCCGATCGATGCCTCGCTGCCTCCGGTCCTGTTCTTGTTCCTCAGTCTATGCTGTTCATCTTTTCCCCTAGATGAGCGAGATCATATGTCACTAGATATATACTTATGAGAACTGAATGTGAGACGGGCAACAATAGCTATGCTGACAGGCAGATGGATCAGTCTGTAGTGAGTTTCCTTCTGGACCAACAGCTCTATCGAGACCCAATTTCAATGTCCACCAGTTCCCCATGTGTACATGTCAGCACTGACTCTCAGCTCTGGACGGCGGACAAATGGTGGTAACGGAGGTCTGACTCCCTCTGGTCTGGTCTTGGCCGGACCCAGGGGCACGTGGCCTCACCCGGGCCTAGGTGCACGAGGCCTCACCTGGAACCAGGGACACATGGTCTCACCCGGACCCAGGGACGCTTGGCCTATCCCAGACCCAGGGGCACGTGGCCTCACGCGGGCCTAGGTGCACGAGGCCTCACCCGGATCCAGGGACACATGGTCTCACCCGGACCCAGGGACGCTTGGCCTCTCCCAGATCCAGGGGCACGTGGCCTTACACGGGCCTAGGTGTACGAGGCCTCACCCGGATCCAGGGACACATGGTCTCGCCCGGACCCAAGGGGTGCGTGGCCTCTCTCAGACCCAGGGGCACATGGCCTCACCTGGACCTAGGTGCATGAGGCCTCACCCGGATCCAGGGACACATGGTCTCACCCGGACCCAGGCGCGCTTGGCCTCTCCCAGATCCAGGGGCACGTGGCCTCACCCGGGCCTAGGTGCATGAGGCCTTACCCAGATCCAGGGACACATGGTCTCACCCGGACCCAGGGACGCTTGGCCTCTCCCAGACCCAGGGGCACGTGGACTCACCTGGGCCTAGGTGCACGAGGCCTCACCCGGATCCAGGGACACATGGTCTCGCCCGGACCCAGGGACGCTTGGCCTCTCCCAGACCCAGAGGCACGTGGCCTCACCCGGGCCTAGGTGCGCGAGGCCTCACCCGGATCCAGGGACACATGGTCTCGCCCGGACCCAGGGGTGCGTGGCCTCTCCCAGACCCAGGGGCATGTAGCCTCACCTGGACCGAGGTGCACAAGGCCTCACCCAGATCCAGGGACACATGGTCTCACCCGGACCCAGGGACGCTTGGCCTCTGCCAGACTCAGGGGCACGTGGCCTCACCCGGGCCTAGGTGCACGAGGCCTCACCCGGGTCCAGGGACACATGGTCTCACCCGGACCCAGGGACGCTTGGCCTCCCCCAGACCCAGGGGCACGTGGCCTCACCCGGGCCTAGGTGCACGAGGCCTCACCCGGATCCAGGGACACATGGTCTCGCCCGGACCCAGGGGTGTGTGGCCTCTCTCAGACCCAGGGGCACGTGGCCTCACCTGGACCTAGGTGCACGAGGCCTCACCCGGATCCAGGGACACATGGTCTCGCCCGGACCCAGGGACGCTTGGCCTCTCCCAGACCCAGGGGCACGTGGCCTCACCCGGGCCTAGGTGTACGAGGCCTCACCCGGATCCAGGGACACATGGTCTCACCCGAACCCAGGGATGCTTGGCCGCTCCCAGATCCAGGGGCACGTGGCCTCACCCGGGCCTAGGTGCATGAGGCCTCACCTGGATCCAGGGACACATGGTCTCACCCGGACCCAGGGATGCTTGGCCTCTCCCAGCCCCAGGGGGACGTGGACTCACCCGGGCCTAGGTGCACGAGGCCTCACCCGGATCAAGGGACACATGGTCTCCCCCAGACCCAGGGACGCTTGGCCTCTCCCAGACCCATGGGAACGTGGCCTCACCCGGGCCTAGGTGTACGAGGCCTCACCCAGATCCAGGGACACATGGTCCCGCCCGGACCCAGGGGTGCGTGGCCTCTCTCAGACCCAGGGGCACATGGCCTCACCTGGACCTAGGTGCACGAGGCCTCACCCGGATCCAGGGACACATGGTCTCACCCGGACCCAGGGGCGCTTGGACTCTCCCAGACCCAGGGGCGCTTGGCCTCACCCGGGAACGGGACCCAGTGTCATCCGGGTCCAGGGGCACTTGGCCTCACCCGGACCCGGAATCCGGCCTCATCTGGACCCAGGGGCACGCGGCCCCACCCAGACCCAGGGACGCGAGGCCCCACCCATACCCGGAGGCGCGCGACCACTCCCGAATCCAGAGGCGCGCAACCCCGCCCGCACCCGCGTCCCAGCGGGGCCCCGTCCTCCCGATCCCAATTCCCGCTGGTCAACCACCCCCCTAGCAATCACCCTGGCCATCCTGCCAGAGCTCCAGGACGGCCGCCGCAGAACTCATCGGGCGGCTGCTCGGTGAAGCTCCGGTGTGCCCGGTGCGTGGCTGCGGGCCGGTCCGGCGTCGCCGCGCCGACCCCTGGGTCCACAGCAGCGGCTGGTCGCCAAGCATGCGCACCCGGCCGCCCCCGGGGCACCGAGGTTCCTGAAGGACTCGGAGGCCAGCAAGTGCGGAGTCCCCCACCCCATGTCTCACAGGGGCCCGTCTGTCCGTGCTCGGCAGCAAGTGGAGCCGCCCCCTCAGCCGGAGACTGCCGGGGGGACTGCGCCGAGCACGCTCCAGGTCGCCACTGCGTCGCCCGAGCCGCAGTTCCCAAAGTGTGGTCCTTGGGTCATCTGCATCAGCATCATCCCGCATACCCCTCTTATTCTAGCTGCAGAGCATCCACTCAGCCAGCCCTATGGTGGTCTTGGGTGGTGTCTGCTCCGCTCTCCCATCGCAGCCTCAAAGTTGTTGTGGCAGGCAACATTCAGGCCTCCGCCCTATGCCTCCATCCCGGTCCTCCCTTGTATAGTTAAGTCTTGATTGTTGCTGGTGCCACCGGGAGGGCTCTCTTTGTCTATAAAGGGAAGAGTTGCTGTGCAGGAGACACTCCTATGGGTCAGGTCTTGCTGCAGCAAGGCTTTGGTGCTCACTGAATCTGCCTGTTGGATGTGTCCCTTATGTGCGTGGTTGAAGTCTGGTGTCATTTCCCACAGACCACCAGATGCCCTCGTTTCTGGGTCCCCAATGGGGCGTAGATCAGCCACTGCCTTAGGCACTCAGCAGGGATTACAGCAAGAACTGTAGTTTCCTGGTTGGAGCATTTTCATATACACTGGAAGCCTGAGGCTTTGATCCCAGGTCAGGGCTCATGCCTAGGTTTCAGGCTAGATTCCCATTCAGGGTGTGTGCAGGAGGAAGGCAACTGATTGCTCTTTATCTGTCTCATCAATGTTTCTCTTTCTGTCTCTCTCCCTCTCCCTCTCTAAAATCAATAGAGATATCCTTGGGTGAGTGATACAGTGAGATATCAATTTCACATCTGTTAGAATGGCTATTGTAAAAAAAAAAAAAGTAGAAAATGGAGGCAAGTCAGAGAAGCCATAGCCATCTGAAGCAGAAGGGGCCACGCTGAAAAAGTGCCCCCTGATGTGTCACCCATGTTGCCAGACCTCTGGTCATTCAGGGTCCAGCCAAGTAGTTAAGGCAGCACTTACCATCTGCTTCCTGCCTTTGAATCGGTGTCCTCCTTCCAACCAAAGCAAAGAGCACTGCCTTCACCTCAGGAAGAGGAAAAAGCCAGGTTTACAGGACTCAGAGCAAACTCTAGGATGGGTCTGTTCTCTGGTTCCATGTGGGCCTGTCCTTGCAAAATGATGGCCTTGTGCCAGCAGTGTATCCAGGTCCTTAGAAACAATGACTACTTACTCTGTCAAGTGGGAGGAGTCACATATTCTGTTTTTGAACCCATTTGGAGAGTTATACACCTGATTAGCTACATTTACTAGAGAAATACACTGGTGCACTAGCTGAAGAAACAGATCAATTATGGAAGATGCGTTGTCACCGCAACTTTTAGAAAGTTCGGAAGAACATGAGTCATGGTGGGAAATGCACATGAGGCTTCAGGTTGCCAGAGAGCAGCGGCTACAAGCAGTGACACTAAAGATCAGTGCCAATAGGCCCAAGGGCTGACAAATAATGACCATCTTTTCCCCCTCATTTGTAAGGGGAGGAGTCAAGGTCATGCCACCCCCATACCCCACAACAAGCATCCGTGCTCCTCTGGTAGTAACCGTAGCCTTGGCCCTGGGAAGCTGACTTATGAATGGCACAGTGGTCAGACCCAGCAAGAAGCCTGGGAGTAGATTGCACCAATGATGGCCAAGACTATTATAGATTTCAAGATCAGATTCTCCCAATGATGAACCAAGGACTTGCCCCGGGGATGGAATTTAGAAGGAGGACTGTAAGGACAGTGAGGGTGCGGGATGGTACTTCCACAGGAGACCAGAATCGGTGGCTTTGTGGAACTTTTGGACTATGACTCCTGCAGTTTTCAAGTGTTGCACCTGTAAACCTTCATGTCATAGCAGTTGGGAGTGTGTGTGTGCCCATGCATGAATCTATCACATACAGAAAAGGAACTCGACGGATACATGGGTAGATGCTATGGTTCACCTTTAGTGTGTTTGGGTTGTGGTAATGCAGTACACTTAATTTTTTTTACTGTGTTTGTTACCTATCATTTCTTTAAACTTGATTTATGAGTCTGTAACTAACCATGCATTATGTGAACTTTTAATGTATAGTATACTACTGAGAAAAATGATCACAAGTATTATTGTCAGGAATTCTTAGATCTGATAAATTCCAGTACATGGGATATCTTTAAAACCCAGAAGGGAGAAAATATAGACTGCTCAATTCAATAAATAATGTTAAAAAAATAACATGTGTTGGTGAGAATGAGAAGAAAAGAGAAACCATATGCAATGTTAGTGGGAATGTAAATTGGTTCAGCCACTGTAAAAAAACAGTATGTTAGTTCTTTAATAATATAACTACCATATGACATATGTATGATTCAACAATTCTACTAATGGATATTTAGCTGAATAAAACAAGAACATTTATCTGAAAATATATCTGCATTCCTGTTTAATTTCAGCATTATTTGCAATAGCCAAGACATAGAAACATATGGATGAATAGATAAAGAAATTCTGATTATATATATATATATATATATATATATATATATATATATATATGAAGAGAGAGAGAGAGAGAATTAGTCAGCCATAAGAAACCAAAGTATTCATATAACCCAAAGCAATATACAGATATAATGAAATCCCCATCAAACTCCAATGACATTTTTAAAAGAAATACAACAAAAAGTCATCAAATTTGCATGAAACTACACAAAAAAAAAAACCAAATAGCCAAAACAATACTGAGAAAAAAGGAATAAAATCAGAGGTATCACATTCTCTGACTTCAAATTATACTGCGAAGTAACAATAAACAAAGTAGTTTATTGGCAGAAATGCAGACACACTGATTAAGAATAGAGGGATCAGAAATAAACCTACATATCTATATGGGCAAATAATTTTCAACAAAGGAGCCAAAAACATATTGTGGGGAAAAAAAAGCCTCTTCAATAAATTGTGCTAGCAAAACTAGAAAGGCACATGCAAAAGAATGAAACTAGCCTAGACTATTTATCACCATTTATAAAAATTAATTCAAAAAGAATCAAAGGCCTAAATATGAGACCTTAAACAATAAACACGTAGAAAACATAGTACCAAACTTATAGCCTTGGCCTTAGAGATGATTTTATAAATTTGACCCAAAAAGCAAGGGAAATAAATAAACGAGATTATATCAAACCAAAAGAGATTCTGCAATAGCCAAAAAACCCATCACAAAACAGAAAGACAAGCAAACAAATGAGATATTTGCAACAACACTTCTGATAATGGGTTAATATAAAAAATATGTAAAGAACATAAACAACCCAACAACAACAAAAAAATCAAACAATTCAATTTTTAAAATGGGCCAATGCCAGAACAGACACTTCTCCCAAGAAGACGTCCAAATGGCCAGCAGATAATTGAAAATATTCTCAACTTCACTCTGAGGGAAATGCAAATCAAAACCATAATAAGATACTACCTCATATCTGATAGAATGGCTATTATCAATAAGAAAAGTAATAACAAGTATTGGAGATTGTGGAGGAAAGAAAAGGAACCCTAATACACAGCTGGTGGGAATTTACACTGGCACAGCCACTATAGAAAACAGTATGGAGGTTCTGTTCTAATAAGAATAGAACTACCTTGAGACCCAGCAATTCCTTTTCTGGGTATCTACCCCCAAATTTTAAAAACATATATGTTCGTTGCAGCATTATTCATGGTATAGCCAAGATATGGAAGCAACCTAAGTGCTCTATGATGGGTGATTGATAAAGATGTAGTACATATACAATGGAATACTACTCAACACTAAAAAAATATGAAATATTTCCATCGGCTACAAAATGGATGGATCTTGAGAGTTTCATGCTAAGTGAAATAAGTCATATAGAAAAGGATAACAGCTATATAATTTCACATGTATGTAGGATATAAAACAGAATGCAACAAAAGAAAAAACAAGAAACACACAAAAAAAACCTCATACACACAGACAACAGTATGGTGGTTACCAGAGAGGAAGAGATCTGGGAAGATATGGAAAAAAGTAAAGGGGTTCAAATATATGGTGATGAAAGAAGACTTGAATTTGCCTGGTGAACTTACAACATAATATTCAGATAATGTATTATAGAATTGTACAGTTAAAACCTTTTTGCTTTTATTAACCAACTAGGGGCCCGGTGCACGAAATTCGTGCACTGGGGAGGGGTCCTTCAGCCCAGCCTGCCCCCTGTCACATCGTGGAAGCCATCAGGGTATGGATGGCTTAAGCCCACTCCCCATTAGGAGTGGACCTAAGCTGCAGTCTGGCCTCCCTTTGTTTGAGGCGACCAGGCTGATCAGGGGAAGGCACCTGATGGGTGCAGCCACTGCCAGTCACCACAGCCGCCAAGGTGTTTTCATCAACACAGACTCCCGTCCCTTCACCATGAAAAAATGACAACTTTCTTTAAGCATTTTCAAGATGTGTCTTTCATAGACTATGACATTTCTTTATTTTTCTTTTTATCCTCACCTGAGGATATGTTTCCATTGATTTTTCCCCTTCCCTCTGATCCCAAGCTCAGCCCCTTCCCAAGCCAAAGCCTCCTCCCCAGGGTTTATGCTTGGGAAGGGGTTCCTCCCCACCCCCAGCACCTCCAATAATAGGCTTGGCCCCTTCCTAAGCCTAAAGCCTCCGCCCCAGGTTTAGGCTTGGGAAGTGGTTGTCCCCACCTCCCAACCCCCACCCAGAACCTCCGATTGCAGGCTCATCCTCTTCTGGAGGTTCCCAGCAGAGGGTGGGGGTGAAGACCCCTTCCCAAGCCTAAACCTGGGGAGGAGGTTTTAGGCTTGGGAAGGGGTCCCTCCCCCACCTCTGATCATAGGCTTGGCCCCTTCCTAAGCCTAAAGCCTCTGCCCCAGGTTTAGGCTTGGGAAGGGATCTTCCCCCACACCCCTTGCCCGGAACCTCCAATCGCAGGCTCGGCCCCTTCCCAAGACTAAAGCCTCCGCCCCAGGCTTTAAACTTGGGAAGGGGTCCCTTCCCACCCCCTGCACCTCCGATAATAGGCTTGGCCCCTTCCTAAGCCTAAAGACTCCACCCCAGGATTTAGGCTTGGGAAGGGGTTCCCTCAGCACCTCCCCAAGCCTAAAGTCTCCACCCCAGGCTTTAGGCTTGGGAAGGGGTTTCCCCCCCCTCCCCACCTCCAATCAAAGGCTTGGCCCCATCCCAAGCCTAAAGCCTCCGCCCCAGATCTAGGCTTGGGAAGGAGTTCCCCCCTCCCAGAACCTCCGATCGCAGGCTCGGCCCCTTCCCAAGCCTAAAGCCTCTGCCCCAGGTTTAGGCTTGGGAAGTGGTTTCCCCCACCTCCACCCCCCACTCCCATCGCAGACTCAGCCCCTTCCCACGCCTAAAGCCTCTGCCCCAGGTTTAAGCTTGGGAAGTATTTCCCCCCACTCCCACTACCCCCACCCCTTGCCCCTCCCATCACAGGCTTGGCCCCTTCCCACGCCTAAAGCCTCTGCCCCAGGCTTTAGGCTAGGCTTGGGAAGGGGACCCCCGCCCCTCCTATGGCAGCTACTGCCCCTTCCCAAGCCTAAAGCCTCTGCCTGATGGCCAGCTGGGAGTGACCTGGGTGCCAAGGAGGTTCCCCGGACCCAGGTATGTATGCAAATTAACCGCCATCTTTGTTGGGTTAATTTGCATACTTGCCCTGGTTGGCTGGTGGGAGTGGCTTGGGCATAGCAAAGGTGCGGTCAATTTGCATATTACTCTTCTATTAGGTAGGATTAGAGGCCCTGTGCATGAAAATTCATAGGTGATGAATTTTGATAAAGATGTAGTACATATATGCAATGGAATACTACTCAACACTAAAAAAATATGAAATCAAATATTTAGAAAAATTAGAACATTTATCTGAAAATATATCTGCATTCCTGTTTAATGCTGAAATTAAACAGGAATGCAGATATATTTTCAGATAAATGTTCTAATTTATCTGAAAATTAGCCCAGCCCGCCCCCTCTCACAGTGTGGGAGCCCTCAGGGGATGTCCTACTGACAGCTGGGGAGCAGGCCTAAACCGCAGTATGGCCTCCCTCTGAAGGAGGCAACCGGGCCTCGCAGCTACTGTGGCTTTGTCTGGAAGGTGTCTAATCTATCTGGTCTAATTAGCATATTACCCTCTTATTAGTATAGATGTCATCCCAATAAATTTATCAAAATAAAAATAAAGTAAATAAAATTACTATCTTGTAAAAAAACAATATATATTAGAAAAATGAAAAATAATTTGCAAAATGTATCTTAAGCAATAAGGGAAAAATGGGAGAAATACTTACAAATCACACATCTGATAAAGAATCTGTAAAAATCCTATACTAGAGGCCTGGTGAATGACATTTGTTCAAGGGGCTCAGCATTCGCAGCCCCTTGCAGCCTCTGCCAGCCCGTGCAGACCTGGCTTTATCTGGAAGGTTGTTCTGCTGTTTGGTCTAATTAGCATATTAGCTTTTTATTATATAGGACAAGAGACCCAGTGCACAAAATTTGTGTGTGGGGGAGGGGGTGTCCCTCAGCCCAGCCTGCACTCTCTCTAATCTGGGACCCCTTGAGGGATGTTCAACTGCCCATTTAGGCCCAATCCCACCTGGCTCGATCACACCTGGCCTAAATGGGCAGTTGGACTTAACTCTTACAATTCAGGACTTCTGGCTCCCAACTTCTCACCTGTCTGCCTGCCAGCTTAATCACCCCTAACAACTCCCCTGCCAGCCTGATTGACGCCTAACTACTCCTGATTGCCCCTAACTGCCCTCCCTTGCCAACCTGGTCACCCCCAAATGCCCTCCCCTGCTGGCCCAGTCACCCGTAACTGCCCTCCCTTACCAGCCCAGTCTCCCCAAACTGCCCTCCCCTGCCAGCCTGATTGCCCCCAACTGCCCACCCTTTTAGACCTGGTCCCTCCCAACAGCCCTCCTTTGCTGGCCTGTTCATTCACAACTACCCTCCCCTGATGGCCATCTTGTGGCAGCCATCTTGTGTCCACATGGGGCAGCCATCTTTGACCACATGAGGGTGGCCATCTGGTGTGTTGGAGTGATGGTCAATTTGCATATTCCTCTTTTATTAACTAGGATAATAAAAGCCTAATATGGAATTCGACTGAACAGAGGAATGACCAGTTGCTATGAAGCACACTGACCACCAGGGTTCTGATGCACAACACAGGACACTGCTCAGCCAGAAGCCGGGCTCATGGCTGGCAAGGGCAGCAGAGGTGGTGGTAGCCTCACCTGCCCCCATGGAAGCACTAAGGAGCAGCGAGCCAAGCTTTAAGGACCAGTGAGCAGGCAGTGGTAAGGAGTGAGCAGTCTCAGACTGCAAGAGGGCACAGGCCGGTCTGAGGAACGCTACCCCATGCAAGAATTTGGTGCACTGTCCCTCTAGTATTTGATAAAAAACTGCCAAAGAACAGAATGTATAAAGACCTCTTGCAATCCATTAATGAAAGACAAATAGCACAATTTAAAATGGAAAAAAAAAGATTTGAATAAGTGTTTTGGACATATTAGTATACTGCATATACTGTACCAGTGAAACCATCACCACAATAAGGTGATGACTCTGTCCATTTTCTAATGTTCTGTAGACCTGCCATCCCATTCACCTTGCCACCAAAGCCCCAACAACCACTTGTGTGTTGTGCGCAGATATGCACCAAAATTGTTCCTTGGTGTGAACATGTATGTGAGTGGTTCAGAACTAGACTCTGAGCTGAGATCTCAGACCTTTGTGGAGAAGGAGATGATGATGATTTTCTCCAACATGGAAATTTGTTAATCCCAAATCACAATTTAAGAAAAATTTTAGAAAAACAAGATGCTTTTTAATAGGAAGGAAGATCTTGAGAACTATTGCCTTTGATACTCCATTTTTTATATTTGTCTAAAAATATAGATGACACTTCTCTTTTAAAAACATATGTTTGTGAGATATAGACTCATAGATGGAGAGCAGAATGACAGCTATCATGGGCTTGGGGAGCTGAGGGAATTGAACAAAAAAGAAAAAATAAGAAAAATATAATGGACAAGGACGACAGTGAGGTGACTAGATGTGTTGGGGGAGGTGGAGAGTGGGAGATACATGATGATGGAAGGAGACCTGACTTGGGGTGGTGAACACACAATAGAGTGTACAGATGGTATATTTTAGAATTGTGCACCTGAAACCTATGTAATTTTGTTAACCAGAGTTACCTCAATAAATTCAATAAAAAGGAAAAAAATAAATTTAAGAAAAGAAAATTTAGTCACTATACTCATTTCAGAAATAAATAAATGAATAAATAAATAAATAAATAGCATATTTTTTGCCCTTTCCCCTGGCCAGCTCTGCCCCTGATCAGCCCCTCACTTACCACTGCCCACAGCCCCTCCCCACAGCCACCCCTAACCCCAATCACCCCTCCACCCCAATAAGGGGTGAGGCCCACCATCCTATCACCCACAGCTGGGCTGACTGACCAACATCCTGATGTCTCCTACTCCTGACAGGTCCAATATCTACCAATTGGGGCTTGGCCTGCCAGACCTAACCCCTGCATAAATTCGTGCACTGGGCCTATAGTCCTATATAATAAAAGAGTAATATGCAAATTAACCACCACTCCATGACACCCACAAGCCAGGCCCATCAGTCACACCAACCAGCCAATCAGGAGGAAGTATGCAAATTAACCCAACCAAGATGGCTGTGGCCATGGAGAGAGCAGGAGGGAGGCTTGGGTTTCCCCGGCAATGGAGGAAGCCAAGCTTTCCACACACCCTGGTCTGCCATGGTCTTCGCTTAAGGCTACAAAGTTTCAATATTAGAAGATAAATAAATCCCAACAGAAATGGCTGCCATCACGGAGGGAGCAGAAAGTTTGGCTCCACTCCAGGCTACAAAGTTTCAATTGTAGAAGATAAATAAATCCCAGATACCAGGGCCTCTGTTTGGGTTGCCTGTTTGGGTTGACCGGCCTGAAAACCACCATAGGCCCCTCGCCCAGGCAACTCCACACCCCAAGGGAACCCCCACCCTGATCTGGGACAGCCTTCAGGGCAAACCAGAAGGCCCCCGCCCATGCACCAGGCTTCTATCTAATAAAAGAGTAATATGTAGATTGACCATCACTCCAACACACAAGATGGCTGCTCCCATGTGGTCAAAGATCCTGCCCCCTAGTGGACACAAGATGGCCACCATAAGATGGCCAGTAGGGGAGCGCAGTTTGGAAGGGACCAGGCCTGCAAGGGAGGACAGTTGGGGACACTCAGGCTTGCAGGGGAGGGCAGTTAGGGGTCACCAGGCTGGCAGAGGAGGGAAGTTGGGGGTGACCGGGCCTGCGGGGGAGGGCAGTTAGGGGAAAACAGGCTGGCAGGGGAACAGTTAGGCATCAATCAGGCTGGCAGGGCAGTGGATAGGGGGTGATCAGGATGGCAGTCAGAAGCGGTTAGGGGCAATCAGGAAGGCAGGCAGGTGAGAAGTTGGGAGCCATCAGTACTGGATTGTGAGAGGGATGTCTGATGGCCCTCAAGGGGTTCCAGATTGGAGAGTGTGCAGGCTGGGCTGAGGGACAACCCCCCTCTGTGTACAAATTTTGTGCACCAGGCCACTAGTAAATAAATAAGTAAGAATGTAGTTAAGTAAATAAGAGCATATGTTCGTTCAAAATCTCCCAGGAATAATCTGAAAGCAACCTCCTTACAGAGGGCAGGGAGAGACCTAAGAAAGAGGCAGACCACAACAGATGGTTAGGTAGCAATTGGATAGGCCAGGGAACTTACTTTTAAGGTTAGTCTTGAGTGGCCTGAAGACAAATATTCTCAGCAGCTGCCTGCTAGATCTGAAAAGTTGATATAGAGACCTTAGCTGGGCCTAGTCACATACAATATCCAACAAATCTCAGCAACACATTACTGTCTCCAGGCTGTGTCCTTGAAGCAGCTCCTGGGAAGGGAAAGGGAAAGCTGAATGCACATTCCAAAGACAGTTGGGGTGAACCTCCAATTGCCTTAGTCTAGCTGAAGCATCCATCTTATTTAAAAACTGCTGTTTGAAATTTTAACCCTGCTATTTGGATTATGTAAATGCTTGCTTGTGCTTAAATAATAAGGAAAATAAGACTACTCCCACTTCAGAGAGGCCATTAAACCTTCCCTGGACAAAGTTGTCAGTGCTGGCATCAGGCCAGGCCTTTGGTTGAGGTCTCAAGGTCCCAGCACATAGGGGTTCTTTATGAACTTGCAAAGGGGGCCGGAAACACCCCGTATTTTGGAGACATAAAGGTAAAAACATATAAATAGGGCAAGTTCCTCCATGTTGGGGCCCAGAATTTGAGAGACATTTTCCTCTGGGCCTGCAAATAATAATAATAATAATAATAATAATAATAATAATAATAATAAATGTAACTCCAAGCATTGCTTGGTTCTTCTCCGGTTTTATGTAACACAGCCTTTGGGTCAACTGGAAGTCACATCTTCTCCATGACCTTACACAGTGTTGCTGGACATAATGGGTTCAAAACAACACAGTTTTGGTGGGAATAAAAGTTCTGTTTTCACTTGAGACCAGTAGAGGACACAGGGGAATAAGTTCCAAAGCTATGCCTCTCCTAAGGGAGGCTTGTATACTCGGTTTGATAAATTACATGTTGATTTATTTTTTGTAACTGGATAAACTTATCAGTTATGATTCAGGTCAAGTTCTTCCCTATTAGAGTTCCTCTGCAGAATACTGTGCCACATTTTAGCATTTAGTAAGAATGGCCCAGACTTGAGAGCATTGTCCCATCTACCACCAACACTCCATTTGTGGTGACCAGCTCCTACAATTTAATATGCCCCACCCCTTCTGCAGTGTGCCCTGAGAGGTCAGCAGGGGGCTTCACTAGCATGCATATGGCTCATTTGATGGCTGCTCTTTCAGATGCCATAGCAACAATACAATCACATGTGAGGGAAAACACAAGTTAGGAAACCAATTCTTAAAATCAGGGGCAACTTTTTCCACCCAGAATCCCATGACCCCATCCATTGACTTAGAGAGTGCCCTCGGCTAGGGGACAGATCACTCAGGGCACTGTATTCCCATGTGATTTAGCAAAGATGGTACATTGGCAGACTCATCAGATATGAATGCAAAACATTCTGCTTGAGCAATGACAGGCATTTCAGCTGTCAGAAGAGATATTCTGGTGTCTGAATCACTAGAGGGAATTTTTAAAAGAAATGAGAATAAATATCAGGGCATTTCTGAAAGACAAAAGAGAGTGATTATCATTAAGATTTCTCAATCAGGATTCTAGCAGCAGACATGTCCCACTCTAATTAGATAACTGGGGGAGAGTCAAGAGCAAGGGTTTCCTATAAGCTGTGCACACAGGGATGCAAGTGACACGGGAGACTGCTGGTAGCAGTGAGGAAATTACACGCTAACCCTAAGGGGGTGAATGAGGTCTGGAACCCACACCTTAGAGAAGGTGTGATCTTCAACTTAGGGTTGCAGCTGGTCAGAGATTAACTTGTAGGGAGAGAGGCACAAGAACATATACCCCAACCTTGCTTTTCTACCCAGAAGAGATCTCCTTCTTGGACTTCCCATTGGCAAAAGTCAAGCATAAGTCAGAGAGCCAGAGACCCACTGATGTTGTTAGATAGGACAAGGGTCTCAATGTATGGGCAATTCTTACTAGATGCTACTCTTGTTAAATGTTAAAATGTATGAAACCAGCTAGAAACAGGATGAGCTTGATAAGAACTCAACAGGACAAGTGTAGCCAACAGCAAAAGAAAAAAGAAAAAAAAAAAAGAAAGAAAGGAATGTGTAATTGACCAAATAGTGTAAAGAATGGCTAACCCTTTCCCTCTGGAGAGACAGAGCTTTTGATATGAATCCCCAGTCTCCTTAACTTGCTACAAGTAAATAAAACTACCCTGTGAAAACCATGTCTCCTTCTGGAATAGGACACCCTAAGTGGAGAAGTCCTTGAGTTTGGTAACCATATCATCCATATAGATCAGCCTCCTGGGGCAAAGAGCTAAGATGAAGGAGGGGAAAGTCTGGATCTATAGATGCAAATTAAAAATACTTAGCACAGTAGAGATTTTTAAGTTACAGTCAGGGACATTTTAGGTTGGCACCTAAAAAAGACAAGAGATAAAATCAAGAAGATAATTTAGCAACTTACAAACATTCATGTGTTCCCAGACAGGGACTGGCCCATAGTGTGTGAGTTCTTGACTTGGTGCAGGAAAGAGGATGTTTGTTAAAGTTGGGGACAGTGAAACAAAGGAAGGGTTTAGGGTGGAAGACACAATAAGAGAGAGCCTAGCTGGGGCTGCTTTGGCTTCAGAAATGTTATAGGAAAGAAGTGAGCCAAGGTGGGACTGCTTCAGCTCAGTGGGAAGTCAGGGAAAAGGGGGCCTTGGAGACAGGTCAGGGGCTGAGGCTGGATGCCACTGCCCACTGCTCCCGGGGTTGCAAGTGCCTCATGGGGACCCGTAGAATTTAGGAAGTAATATGCTGATGCATCAAGGTAAATGTATAGGAAGATTTTGGATAGTTCTTTGGTCTGTTTCACCGTTTTATTTTATCTTTATTGTGCCTGGCTTTAATGGGTTTTTGTTCTTTTTCCCTGACTTCATCTGCCCTTGGGTTTAGCTGGCACAAATCACATGAATTGAGTCTTTGTGCTCTACTTCCCAGACAAGAGTGATTTAAGCTATGTATTCCCTGGTTAGGGAGGAGATGTATAAACCATTTGCTCTCAAGTGCTCTTGGTTGGAGAAGATAGGATTTTGTGATTAATAAGCTGGCTACAAACCGCCCAAACAGTTAATTTTCTCATCTCAGTTTCTCTATTCCATTTGTCCAGGAATTTTCCTAGCTTCTTACTATCTTGCCTCACACGGACCACAGAACCATCTTGTTGGAGAAGTTGCTGCTTCACTAACAAGGTGCTCAGAGACATGGACTGAAAAAAATGTGTATCACCGGTGTTCCTAACACTTGACAAATGCAGGATTTCTCATTTGAATTTTCCTAAATTGAGTCTATGAACTCTTCATAATATGTTACTGCCTTATTATACCAATTCTGTAACTTCTTCCGTTTGTTAGCATTTTGGTTATTGGTGCTGAATGAGCTGGGAAGATGCTGTTGGTTACTGTCACAGCATAACAAACCATCACAAAGTCTAGTGGTTTAAACCAACAACACTCTTTATTTATTTATTTATTTATTTATTTATTTATTTGAATTTGCAGTCTGGGCAGGATGCAGTGGGATAGCCCATCTTTGCTCTCTGCAGCTTCATCTGAGGTGGCTCAGTTGGCAGCTGCTTCCATATTGCCTCACTTGCGTGGCTGGCAAGTTGTTTCTGCTGGCAGATGAAAGACAAGCCAGGGGAGTAGGCCAGTGACTTCAAGTCCTCTTCACATGGTCTCTCAATGGGCAACTTGGGCTTCTTCACCACATGGTAGCCAATTGCTAAGCCCACAAACCCTAGGGAGCAAAGAGGCATTTTCCCTATCTCACTTTTGAAGTCACAAGTACAAACTAGTTGTCAAAGCAGTCACAAAGCCCATTGAATTTTATGGTAGGGAAAAGCCCTATAATTCAACAGAAGAAAAAACAAACTCAGATTTACAATGAGACTGGGTGGGATAGAATAGATTGCTGTACAATTAACCAATTAACAAATCATAGTAAATTAAGAAACATAAATAAGATTTACATCATTTCCAAAACATATGCCATATTTTTGAAAGTGAATTCAAAACTATATCTACAACATTTTGAAATATATTTCTTTCAGCTTCTTCCTCAATATTTTTAATTTTTTCATTATACTTCTCCAATAATATATTTTTTTCCTTCTCCGCTTTTTCCTCTGGTATTTTTTCCTGAGCACATTGCTCTTCAAGTAGTTTAGTTTCCTTCTGTAATTTATCAGCATAGATTTTCTTCAGGGCTTCTGCCTGGCATTTCAGCTTTTTGTCTATGTCCTTGTAGATGGCATTAGAAAAGTGAGCCCCTCTATTTTTCCGTACCATTTCTTCTATCAGATCCACCAGCTCCTGCAGTTGAGCTTCCTTCTCAGCCTTATCTGCATTTTTCTTGTTATTGAAGGCACAGAAGCGGTCCCCACACTCCTTGATGATGTTTTTCAGGTTTACCTGTGATGCTGCTATAAACATATCCAGTGTCTGATCACCCAAATCATCTTTGCGAGTGAACAAGACGATCATATGCTTCATGGCTGGCTCCTCAAAGAGGAACTTGATCAATGAAACTGTTTTCTGCTCCTCCTCCGTGTAGCGGCCCAGCTGTAGAACCAGGATGATGGCGTGAGGCCCAGGGAGGGAGAAGAGGACACACTGGCTGATTTGCCTACAGGTGGTCTCCAGTTTGTCCTTGGTGTCAAAGAGCCCTGGGGTGTCCACAACAAGAAGCTTCTTCCCCTTCCACTGTCGCTCTCCTTTCTGACATGTCTTGGTAACAGCATGGGGAGCAATTTTAGATTCAAATGCTTCTCTCCCAAGGATGCTGTTTGCTGTTGCACTTTTCCCACTTCCAGTTTTCCCCACCAGAACAATCCTCAGAGTGCTGTCCTGAAGGCCAGCCATGTTCTTTCAAGAAGTTCTGGGGTGCAGGTACCAACAAAACCTTAAGGAAGGGAATGAGAAGGGGAAAGGGTACTTAGATAAGTAGAGACCATCCCCAACCCTCTTTTCTTCATTCTTGTCCTCCCTGAAAATTTGTAATGGTCCATTACTCGTCTGGAGGAAATAATAAAGCAGTTTTCTCACAAAAGAATACAACATCTAGGTGCTTTCACAGGAGAACTCACTTAAACCTCTAAAAATCTGATCACCTCAATGTTATGTGAGCTATTTCTGATCATATAAAAAAAGGGGAAATCTTTCCATTCTTTCTATGAACCAAGTATGATATTGATCCTAAAGCTAACAGAGATTTAACCAATAAATAAAGCTACAGATGTGTCTCATTTGGAAATATCCATTAAAACATTTGTTGTTACATCTTATTAATAGATGAAGTAGAAAATTACCTAGTGCAGTCAAGACATTTTACTGAATTCAAAACTGATCCATGTGTAAAGCATTTTATACATTGAAAATAATTATCTAACATGATCTTTTATAAATATAAATTTAAATTTTTATCATCACTTTCTCCCTGGAGCTGAGAAAGAGTGGATTATAAAGTTAAAATAGCAGGTCATAAAGTCTTGGGATGATGAAAAAGTAGATACTTCTCTAACATTATTTTATATAACTGTAATGTTAAAATTTTTGTCATCACCATTTTTTTTCATGCAGGTGAAAAATAGTGGATTATAAAGTTAAATGTTGGATTATAAAGTTCATTTGGATGAAGACAAAAGAAAGCTAAGAAAGAAAGTTTCAGCACCATCAAGAAAAACAATGAGGAAGGACTACCTCTACCAGGAGTCAAGCATTACAGTTTCTATGAATACAGAAGTGTGATGTTGTACGGATAGAGAGAACAGTGAACCAAAAGCAGAAAATTCAGAAACAGATCAAGATAATCATACTCTTTATATTTAATTCAATTACAGTATGCTACATTTAGATTCAATATGGTAGCATACCACATAAAAGGGGCCAAATATGCTGTAATAAAGCAACCTTGGGGTAATCATATAACCATACAGGAAAAAAAAAAAAGAGCATAAAATTGCACACATTGCCTCATGTCAATCAAATTGCAAGCAGATTAGAAATTTAAATGTAAAAAAAAAAAAAATCCATAGAAAGAAAAGAAAAACATATGGATAAATTATTGTAACCTGGAGTAAGGAAAATATTTCTAATATTTGAAATTGAGTAAGGAAAATGAATAATAAGTGTGATTACATAAAAATATTACCAATAATATGAGACAAAAGACATCTTTGAAAAATTAAAGAAAAAATGTCAAATTCAGGAAAATAATATTTTTCAGCTTGCAACAAAGGAGGTAAATGTTCCTGTTGTACACAGAAAATTAAAAAGTACAGAAACAAAATACCAGCAACTTGATAGGAAAAGGAGCAAGAGATGGGAATAAACATTCAGAGGAAAATGAATTTAAATGAACCTTGAATATATCAAAATACATTGACATACACTCAGAGAAAAATAAATCAAAACACAAAAAAATAAAGTCACTTAAATATTAATTAAATTACACCTCTATTTCTGAGGTGAGATACTATTTGACACCTCCAGGTTTGGCAAAAATCCAAGTGTTTGCTAGCATAATCAGTTGGTAAAGGTATGAGGGAAGCACGTCCTCTCCTGCATGGCTGGTGAGAATGGAAAAACAGTCCAAACCCTACAGTAGAGTAGTCAGCACTGTCCTGCAAAAGTACATATGCATTTTCTCATTCATTGTCAATCCCTCATTTTAATATTTATCCCTTAATTACACTGACAAAAATGTAGAAAAATTACACATCAGGCTATTTATTGCATCATTATTTGTATTAGTAAAAGACCAAAAACCTATCAAATGGCCATCAGTAGGGACTGGTTGAATTACCTAAGATATTTTCACACAGTGAGGGACTAACCAACTGTGAAAAGGAATGTCTCTCTCTATACACACATGGAGAGGTCTCCCGGATACATCAGTAAGTGGGGAAAAAATGAAGAAAATAATCTAGAGTTGACCTACCATTCTTCTTTTTTTTTTTTTAAATATATTTTATTGATTTTTTTACAGAGAGGAATTGAGAGGGATAGTGAGTTAGAAAATCGATGAGAGAGAAACATCGATCAGCTGCCTCCTGCATACCTCCCACTGGTGATGTGCCTGCAACCAAGGTACATGCCCTTGACCAGAATTGAACCCAGGACCTCTCAGTCTGCAGGCCAATGCTCTATCCACTGAGCCAAACTGGTTTCGGCTGACCTACCATTCTTGTAATAAGGAGGAATATGTGCTACATATATAAAATACAAGGCATTTCTTTTTCATATATATGAAAAGGCAATAACAGGATACTCTGAAATCTAAACCAACAAAAATTAACTTACATGGGATGGGAGAAGCAGGGTGTAGGGAACAAGGACAGAAGCTGGAAAATGGGTGTCTTCCTCACACTAAGATTTCATAGATTTGAACTTGAGACCATGTAGGTAGCTTACATAATTATACAAAAAGTATATTTCAAAATACTAAAACCAAAATGAAATGGAAAACAAATTTAATTGTATATTGTGGGGTGGATGGACCATATAAGGAATTGGTCCCAGACACTTAAAAAGCAATAATTTCATTGGCCATATTTAGTGTTATTAACTTAAGTTTAACAAAAAAATAACCTGAAAAAAATAAAATTGTTTCAAAAATTCTATTTGTGTGTGTGTGTGTGTGTGTGTGTGTGTGTGTGTGTGCGCGCGCACGCGCGCGCACGCAGTTTTGAAGTCCATTGAAAAGGAATAGAGATAATAATGAGCCCAGGGACAATGACCACCCTTAGTGCCTAGAGTGTGGTTTTCAAATGCCATTTCCCACCAAAAATAAAAAAAATAATAAAAAATAGGATTTTATAAATAAACTACTGATTCTAGGAATAGGCAGAAAATGCTTCAGTTTAGCCTTCATTCTCTTATCAACAAGAAAGCCAGGATGCTCTAAAAAATCACTGGGTTCTCATGGAAAGGACTTAAGAGCCAATTTCAAGAGAATGCAATTGAACATTGATGGGGCAATGTGAGCATTGATAATAACTAAAATGAATCAAAATATATCAGGTATCTTAAAATACATGAGTTCATAACACGGCATTCTGCTTAACATAGTAAATCGCTCCCTTGGGAGTGTGCTAGGAAAGCATCTTCTTGTTATGAACATTGACAAAAAAAGGGAAAGAATTGAGCATTTATATTGTCTTTCAGATATGACCGTAGTTTGTGGAAATGAGAGAATGGTTGGAGGGAATTTTATCCATCTAATAAATAAGGGAAGAATGATAGAATTTGATATCACCACTGTTAGGTTTAGATTTGATCGAGCAATTGTATCAATACCCCTCCCCCAGGAACTGGCTTTTCAGGCTATTTCACTATGGACATTCCCCTTGCTGAGACCACATTTCACTTGCAGTGACTACATTCCATTATGTCCCCTCTGGGTATACATAAAAAAGTCTCTGTGCAGAAAATGCCTGCCAAAAGTTCTTTAAAAGCCTCTGACTCCTGTCACTGGGGGCTGGAATCATCCATGCTCAGCTACCTGGTGTGGGGATGATGTAATAAATTCCTAATCCCTCACCACACTGGCCTCCTACATTCCTTCTTTAGTGACCTAACAATCACTTCTGACCCTTAATGAAATTTAGGCCATCATTAATGTCGATTACTGTCAAGTTAATATTATATGCCTTCTGAGGGAAGTTTACAGCTGAAACTATGATGTATTCCCACCAAATAGTCAAACCTGAGTGAGATCAAGCTTCACCTTAAATATAACTTCACCCAAAACACTGGACTAGGGAAGCAGGTGAAATGACACCATTCAAATGTTAATCAACAAAATGTAAACTGTCCTGTTCTTTTGGGAAAAAGACTTCCTCCTTCTTACACAGAGAAATTTTCCAGAAAGAAACAGACAAGTTGAGAAAGCTATATATTGAATTAAATATAAGAGAAACCAAACAATTGCAATTTATGAATCTTAATTGGATCCAACTTCAAATAGCTTTTTAAATTATGAGACAATCAGGGACATCTAGAGGCAACTGGTAACTTTGTAAAAAAAATCTATTTGCCTTCTGAAGTCTGACTAAGGTCATATTTTTAAATGGTTTAAAATATTTACTGATAAATGAAACAATGATATTTGCTTCAAAATAATGTGGGGTGGCTGGGGAGTGGTGAGTATATAGATGAAACAAGATTGGCATCACTTAATAATTGTGGAAGCTTGGTCTAGGTGCATGGAAGTTCCTTGTATTATTTGTTTATCTTTAGTAAATTAACATTTTTCAACAATAAAAATTTGATATGTGTATAATATAACCACTGCTGATATTTTATAACAAGCACCCTGATAATTTTTTGTACATTATCTCACCTACTCCCCCATAATAGCCTGCAAAAAGCTAATTTCATTATTCTAACTTTTTAAATAAAGAAATTAATGTGGCTTGAAAATGCTGAGACACTTGCCCAAGGTCACAGTGCTAACAGGTATTGGGCAGAGCAGGGATCAAATTCAAAGTCTGTCTGACTACCTCCTTCTCTCCTAAGCACTGCACACATCGGCCTCCTCTCAGTGTCTTCTCAGACCCAGGATTCTAAAATTACATCGAATCAGAGCCAGATCAAGAGAGGGCAGGGAGGAGAGTCCACACTCTTTCCAGAACAGAACATTTTTAGGAAGCCTGTACCTACTGACATTAACTGGAGGGTTTCACATACATCGTTCCTTTAGAATAGCCAATCCTCTACCCATGACACCCCCTCCTCACCTCACATGTCACACTTACTTAGGTTAGAGTTTCTCTCTGCTGAATGATGAAAAGGATTCAGCAAACTGCAGTGCAGATTTCCTCTGCCCTTAGTGATGTGGGCAACGCCTAGAGTCAGCACACTCTCCGGGACCCTGCTTCTTTTTCAGTAAAAAGAGGGAGTTAGACAGGGTGGTCTCCAAATTGCCTTCAAGCTCTAAAGACCTGCCTTGGGGACCCTCATTTCCTTCCCAGGGAAAAGGAAGGCTTCTCAAGCAGCCCTCAGTGTCTATCACAACAGCAAATGCATGAAGGTGCACCACTCAGCACAAATGTGTCCTGTTCAATATGAAACATGTAACATTGTGCTAATAAAGCTCCTGACTCCCCTCTCTACCCCCTTCACTACCCTCTGACAGCACTCCCCCGCTACTGTGCTTCAGGCACAGAACCTGGTCCTTCCTGTGACCAGAACCCACACCAAGTACACTCCATGGACCTACTGCCCAAACAACTCTAGTGCTGAGAAGCAGTAAGTCTGCTTCTCAGCCAGACTCACCCTTTTTTTCAACCAGTTGATGAGTTCTCAAATTTTCTCCAAAGACACTCTTCTAGCTGGTGCTTTACTTTTAACTGTGAAGAAAAATTGTTCACACCCTCTGAAACCACTGAGCCAGGAAGCATAGATTGGGTGGAGCCAGTGGAGGAACTGTTTGCCTTTAAAGAGACAATAATATTTCCCCTAATTTGGTGAGTGCTTTCATTTTGCCAAGTTGAAACCTTTTCCTCCATGTGCTTGCTCTTGTACCAAAAATTACCAAAGCTTTATTTGGTGTTTTGAGTTATAGTAGTGGATCCAAAGGCCCTTATTAAATGACATAAATCTTGCTCAGAAAAGCCAGGTACAGTGTCTGTCATCTTCCCTGGTGCAGTGGGAGACTTTGGGATCATTTGGAAGAAGAAAGTTGGACGAGGGTCTTGGTGTATCCTCGGGTCTTGCTAGTGATGGTACAATATGGGTTTTGACCCTTCTGAAAGAGTAGTTACTCATTCAGAAATTAACAAAACTCAGGTACAAAGGAGTATAAACCATAAGCCAAGTGGAAAAGAGGAAGGAGAGGCCTGGGAAAAGTCTTCCAATGATCACAATCTCTCTGTTTTGTTTGTTTGTTTCATATGGTTTTGCATGGTTGAAAGTCTACATTACATGACATATAAAGATGTACCCAGGGAGTAGATGCAACCTTTCCTCCCAGCCTTCCTACCTTCTCCCTCTCCAGGCCCAGACAGAGGAAGCTTATCCTAGATTTACCAGTGGATGGATGCAAAAGGATCTAGAAATTGTTTTCAGATGAGAGGCAGGCTGTTGAATCTCTCATGGTTGACAAGATGTTCTAGTTGTCTGTTGCATCACCACAAAAAGGTTAAATTTTGATTACACATTTTTCTTCACTAGATTGAGAAAGTGAGTTAGTCAATGCTTCAGCTTGAGGGTAGGTACTAAGAGGACCAAATGTGGCAGAAGTAGTGGACAATAGGGTTGCTACCAATGGAGGGAAGCAGATAGATTTGGAAATGGTGGTGTAATTGGCCATATTATTGGGCCAATTATTGATAGTGATTATTTCGGTCATCTTGAAGAAACCCAGGTAACAGTTTTTCTATTTATAATAAAGATACAGATCAGGGCCAGCTATGTCATTCACAAGGTCTGTCGCAAAAGGAAAATACCAAGCCCATTGTTTGAAATCATGATTAAAAATTATACACTCTAAGCACAGGTCCTTGAGCAACCCTACAAGTCACACATAGAGGAAGCTCACCTTCACAGGCTGCATATATATCAGTCCAGAGCAGAGCCAGAACTGCTCAGAATATCTCCACCACTGCCCACTTTCATTTCATTCTCCATATTCCCTGAATGAAACTTGTCCTGCCAGAAGCTGCCTTTTTTGTTTTCTTGGACAACTAACTAATTGCTTCTCCAAGCACAATCATAGGTTCCCAAAAGGGAAGAGGGACGTGGTTGAAATAGAATCCATAGATGCTTTAGGGAATAGGATGTGGGTCTTGAATGGTCATAGCCCTGAGGTCCTTGGCCATGGAGGAGCATCAGGAATACAGCTCCCATCCCTGTACCCTCTCTTAGAAGTGACCTCCCTCTAGGAGACTTGATAGAAGGAATTTTGCCTCATGTCTATCCTGTGCTGTCCAGTAGGCCATGCTTCTCATCGTTAGGAGCTTCTTTTCATATCCAGCTGTGCTGTGAGCCACCTGTCTCTCTGCTGCTGGTCCCCACCTACAACTTCATGAAGGTGCTCTCCCCCTTCCCAGGATGCTGCTCCTTCCACATAGTCAGAAGGAAAGAGATGAATGTAGAGAAAGACATGGTTTCCTATTTTAAATTTTCCTATAATTCCTTTCCCCCTTTATGCGTTACATCATAGACATACATGTCAATGTGTAAATATGTGGATTTTTTTTTAAAGATTGGGGTTATAAAACACATTCCTTTAACTTTTATCAGAGTCTGCCTTGTGGAGTTCAAGGCTCTTTCTGCTGCTCAAAATTATTACAACTTTGCAAAAATAATAACAGGAGATAAAAGGAATGGTTTCTCGTACTGTCCTGAAACTTCCATAATGAACAATTAACTTGGTATATCAGTTGCCTATTGCTGCCATAACAAATTACCATAAATTTAGTTTCCTGAGACAATGCAAACTAATTTTCTTAGTGTTCTAGAGGTCAGGAGCCTGAAATTAGTCTTATGCACATAAAATGAAGGTATCCTCAGGGCTGTAGGTCTCTCCAGCAGAGAATTTGTCACTTGCTTCTTCCAGCTTCTAGAAGCTTCCAGAATCCCTTATTTTGTGATCACATCACTCCAATCTCTGCTGCCATCATCATATTGCCTTTGTCCTCCTTTGATTTTGCTTCCCTCTTCTGAAGGCTTTTGTGACTACATGTAGGATCCACTCAGAAAATTCAAGATAATCTCTCATGTCAAAATCATAAACTTCATCACTTCTGCAATAAGGTAACATTTATATGTTCTGGGGATTAGGACATGGTTATCTTGGGTTTAGGGAAAGTGTAATTTTCAGCCTATCATATATGGATAAATTAACCTCTCTGTAACTCCCTTTACTGATTTTTAAAATGGAGTATTGACTTCATAAGGTCAGTGTGTATACCACGAAGTGGGGTTTTATTGTAAAAGAAATGCTTAATAAGGACACATATGTAACACCTTAATGAATAAAAATATTTTAAAAATGCTTAAAATATGATTGTGGTTGTGGAATTGAGTAATGCACAGATACTGGGAGCATTCTGGGGGACTTGATAGGAAATGCCTAGATATCCTTGATGAGTTTGTTTCTGAGGATTTGAATATTAAAGGTGAAATCTCAGTTCAAAGTGAGTACTGTGGTATTGGACACTGGAAGAAAGGTGATACTTGTTACAAAGTGGGAGAGAAGTTGCTGAGTTATGTTCTACTGCTAGGTGCAAATAAGAGCTTGAAAGCAATACACTGGAGTTTCCAAGACAGTTTGGGTGGTATAGCCTGCGTTCTCCTTGTAAAATGCAACAGTCAAGAAATGAGAGCAATGTATCTATAAGCCAAGGACCTCCAGGGTTGCCAGCAGCCACAAGGAGCTGAAAACCAGCAAGGATCCTCCCCAGCACCTTCAGAGAGAGCATGGCTGGACCCCTAGAACTATGGGACCATAAGTTTCTGTGGCTTTAAGCTACACAGTTAGGAGTACTGTGTTACATCAGCCCTAGGAATCTCACACAACACCTTTCTCCTTCCTCCACATTTTCTCCTGCCCTCCACATATTCCGTCCACTCAGCATCCCAGAGATTTCCACTTCTGCATGAGCTTGTGTTTACTACAGTAGTCTTTCCCACCCCCACCCTCACATCTGGCCCAGGTGGACCACAGAGGCTGATGATGAGTGAAGTGCTGGCTTTCTCAGAAAGGCCTTTAAACTCTGCCTGACCCTGTCTCTCAGCAACAACTCACTGCCCAGGGCTCCCAGGCCCTATAATCAGCACCACCCTATTCTCCTTACTTTTACAGTGTCTGAACTCAGCCCTTTACTGAAAAATTTAGTGGTTGTGAACAAATTTATGCAGCACCAAAGCAAAACCCAAATTCTTTCTTTTTGAGAGAGAAAGTGGAAATGAAAGGCTCCTGGACTTTTAAGGGAGTGGGCAGACTACCAAGCTGGTGTGAGCACAGCAGGTCCTGAGATCACCTCTGCCTGAGAGTATGCTCCAGACCCACTGGCAAGAGCCGACCTCACACTCTAACAGTACAACAGTCACACAAAAGAATAAATAGTTTTACAAAAACTCAGAGACAAAGAAAACAGTATGGTGGTTACAAAGGAGGATGGGGGTTTGTAAGGGGTAAATGGAGTCAAATATATGGAGATGGAAAGAGACCAGAATTTTGGTGGTGGGTATACCATGTAATATACAGATAATGTACCATAGGATTTCACACTAGAAATACATATACTATTAATAACCAATGTCACCCCAATAAATTTTAATTTTAAAAATTATAAATAGTTTCATCTAAAAAACAGAGGAGGTCCTCATTCTTTGCAAAGTAAAATAAAAAGAGCGTCCGTGCATTTAAATACACGGAGCCACCTTGCTCAGCTAGCAGCACACAATGCTAATGTATCTGACAGTGTGTCCCCTTCTGTTAACATCAGTGATACTGTTTTTATTCCATGAGCGACAGAGCAGATTGTCATATTAGCACATCAGCACTATTGTCTGCCATTAACACGTGAAATGCAGTCAGGAAAGCTGTATTGTTCTGGTTCTGCCACTAGCAGCATCTATGATTTTAGACAAAATGATAACCTCTCTGAGGCCTGGAATATCTACAGATAAGAAGATAGATAAGTGTCATATCACCTAAGTCTGATGCCTCCAAGGAATTGCACCATACACCAGTATCTGGGCCTTGCCCCATGAGAACGAGTCCTCAGACTCCCCCTATGATTTGAATCCTGAGCCCTGGCTGCTTACCCACATTTCCTCTCAGATGTTGGTTGGTTGTAGTGATAAACTTGTGCCAACGAACAGGGGTCCTCATGGAAGAGCACATGGAGGGCCCAGTCCTGGGACTCTTGGCTTGAGGGGTCTGTGTGAAGGAGTGATATCACTGCGGGCCTCTGCTCCCATGCTTTGAGTGCCTGGGGTCATTAGAGTCATGTGTAGTTACACACAGTGACAGATCTCAGCCCCATTACCATGTGGCACCAACAGCCAAGAAGGCAGAAGGCATGGAAGCAAGTGCGTTTCTCCCACGTTCTCTGCCACTCTCAGAACACTCTCCACTCCCTTCCTTACTCATCTGCCAGGACTTTTTAGTCACCTTTCTTCACAACCCTTTGTTTGCTTGGACAACCCTGAATTCTTAGCCCTTCCATGACCATAGGGGCAGAAGAATAGGCTGCTTACAACAGGAATCCAGAAAGAATTCAGAGGCTGCTGGATCCATCTGTTAACATTCAGTCATTTGCCTCCTTTCTGGGATTTTCATTTTGGTTTGCATAATTTCTGCTGTTATCTGCATTTCTTCCTTTTGGGTTTAAATTGACTTTTTGTTTTTTTTTCTTCACTCCAGTTCTCCCATAAACATATGTCCTTAGGTGCTTTATTACTACTGATAAATGCTGTAAGTACATCTTTACCAAGGGACAAAGGTGCAATTTTAATGTGTATCCAAGTGTATCACAGCACAACATTTTTTATTGTTTCTCATAATCCACTCTATTTCCAAGAAACGAGCTACAGGCTGACTTATTGTAAATTCATTTGTGCACAGGAAAGCACGTACGCATCCTGCCTCCACCACAGCATTTCCAGCCCTCACTTCCTCCATGTTCTGTTTAACTCATCACTTGAAGTTTTGGTCACAGCACAGGCTAGAAAGGCTAGGTTACAGGGCCCGTGTCCCCTTATCTGTACCTGCTGAAGTGTTCAGAGGGGTGAGAGGAGAAGGCTGAGCCAAGAAAAAACTTCACCATAAAGATCACCCTGAACTGTGTTCAGGGTCACTTTGGACCCCTCCTAGGCTGGTGCTGGCCTGAGGATGAAATGGAGGAGTATCCCTGTGAGTCTCCAAACCCTCACCTGTTCCTCCTTCAGAGTAGGCACAGCACTTAGCACTTTGACTCTGACATGAGCCAAACAAAATAAATTCTACTCTAAATTGGAACCAGTGCTCAAGGATGTTGCCATCTTTCAAATTCTGACAATTATATTCTCAAAGCTTAATTGGTGAATAAACAGCGGATTCAGCCTCATTGTTTTGGAATATTTCTTGAAGAAATATCACTTGAAAACGTCACTTAAAATTAGAATTAGGAGACTGGTTTCTGAGGTGTGAAAGACCACAAATGACTATTTGGAAATATAAGGAGGCACCAGCATTTCTCCTGTCCTCTGCAAGTATAACACATCTGCATTGATTGGAAAGCCAAGGACTCCAGATAAACATAGCGATCTGGAAGGCAAGGGAGCTGTCACCTAGGCCCCATTTAGCAATAGTTCATTCTACTCCACTAAAGAACAACAAAAAGGGAAAACTAAATTATACAAAATCCATGCACTCAGAAGGAAGGAAGATGAGGGGAACTAGCAGAGTAACCAACATTGAATCTAAAACTACTGACCAGGTTTCCATTTTCAGATAGGATTGTGAGGGGCCCTGCAGAGTTATAGCTGGTGGAACAACCATATATGGTGACATTTTTTTACAATTAGTCTCTAAAACTGCCTTAAGGTAATATAGAAAATAAAGAAATGTTAATTTTTTATAATGTACCAAATTTTAGTAACAAGAGTAAGAATCTAGGTGGCACTTAACCCATGACTCCCCCACTCACCTTCAGCTCAGCTTAAAGGAAACTCTATTCTGGGCAGTTGTTGTAAAAAAGATGGGTCTCCTGCTCCCCTCAGTTAACCAACAATTATATGCTGCCTTACTAATAGTGGGGGGGCTGGAAGCATTTCTCATGATGCCCTTTAAGTCTGAGTTGCAGAATTAAACTGGTGAGAACAGCCAGCAGCAACCTCCTGCTTCTCTAGTTATAGCACAGAGGCTCTATCCCAGGCAAAACAGGCTAAGCATACTGGGAGCTCAGCAGCCCACACTCTAGCTCCCTCATGTGATGGAGGGTCCATCCTGGGAGAGGCAGGTTGAGAAGACCAGAGACAAATGCCCCAATTAGACCCCAGACTTGTGGCTCAGAGCTTTTGTGCAAGAAGATGAGAAGTCCATAACTACAGAGAACTCCAAAGCTCTCCTCAAAAGAAATGACTTTATTTGAAGCAGAGTGTGGGAAGTTCACTGGCACTCTTGAAAACTGTGAAGGTTTTAATGTTAAGTAATTTAGAGAAGTCTGGTAATCTTACAAGAGCTTCAAGAGAAACCATGGGTCAGCAATTTACTAGAGAAAACCAGGAAAATAGACATGTACGAAAGGTTGTTCTAGGATCAGAAAAAATCTGAAAGACTGGCCCCCAAAACAACCCCTGCAAATGAAACCAATTTTATTTATATCAGACTGTGGAGTATTTTATGCCCAAAGACACTGTAAAAAACAGGAGAGAAAACAGATGACAATTAGTAGACTTAACAGCTGAGTATAATACCAATGGAGACATGGAGCTTAACAGAGATTAAGGAAAGAGGGAAAGAGAGCACTGCTAAGTGCTCTCTTAGGTGACATCCCAAGGCTGCACCTAAGGAGCAACATCAGAGGTTTCACACTGAAGGGGAAATAGACTTCCCCAGAAGAGTCCAGCCATGTCACTAAACAAACTGACAAATAACAGTAAATTGAGCCATAGAAATGCAGAGGTCAATCATTATCCAGAGCACTGCAATACATTACTTAAAACACCCAATTTTTTAATGAAACTGCAAGACATGCTACAAAGAACCAGGAAATTGTGACCCAGGGAGTGACAAAAATTCAGGGAACAGTAACTCTCTCTGAGAAGGCCAACGTATTGCATTTGAAAAGTGTGCTTCAAAGCAGCAGTTAGAAATATGTTTAAAGAACTGAGGGAAATAATGCTAAAAAAATAAAGGAAGCCATGATGACAACACCTCATCATATAGAAATTAAAATTTTACTAGAGAGGCTCAATGGTAGTTTTGAACCAGCAAAAGAAAGAAGCAATCATTGGTGTAAAAATAACAGAAGTCAAGAGCAACTAATCAGAAAGTCAACAAAGATGAGATGCAGGGACCAAATAGATATAACACTAGAACATTCCACCCAACAAGACCAGAAAACACATTATCTTCAAAGGCACAAAGAACATTCTCCTAAACCAGTGATGGGCAACCTTTTGAGCTTGGTGTGTCAAACTTCGCCAAAAAACTGAGCATAACTCGGGTAGTGTGTCACTTTGAGGAAAAAACTAACTCCAAGACTCTAGTCGCAACTGTTTCATCCTCAGGAGCAGCAAATGTTTCATCCTCGGCATGCGGCCGCGTGTCATCAGAAATGGCTACGCATGTCAGTGCTGACACGCGTGTCATAGGTTCGCCATCACTGTCCTAAACAGATCATGTTTGAGGCCATAAAATAAGCCTCAATAAATTGAAGAGGCTTGAAACTATACAGAGTATGTTCTCGGGCCATCATGAAGGAAAGTTAGCAATCAGTAACAGAAAAAAAAATTTTTGAGGAAAAGAACTATATATATGTGTGTGTTTTTTTAATCCTCACCTGAGGATATTTGTCCCATTGATTTTTAGGCAAAGTGGAGGGAAGGAAGGAAGGAGAGAGAGAGAGAGAGGAGAGAGAGAGAGAGAGAGAGAGAGAGAGAGAGAGAGAGAGAGAGAGAGAACAGACACTTCAATTGGTTGCCTCCCATACCCATCCTCCCATCCTGACCCCCACTGACATGCCCTTGACCAGGAATTGAACCTGCGACCCTGCAGTGCTCAGACCTATGCTCTAATCGCTGAACACCCCAGCCAGGGAAAAATCAATAATAAACAACACAATTCTAAATTACCAAGGAATCAAAGAAGATATAAAAAGGGAAATTATAAATACTTTGAGATGAATAGAAATGAAAATAAAAAAAAACAGCAAAGCAAAACCCATTGGGTGTAGCCAAGGCAAGGAAATTTTTTATCTGGAAATATACACATAGCAATATTAAACTAAGAAGAAAGATCTCAATCCAGTATCCTAATATTCCACATTAAGGTAGTGATTAAGTTAGAAAACAAAACCTACCAATCAATCCAAATTTTAGAAATGGGCAGAGGACCTGAATAGACATTTTACTAAGAAGACATATTAATGGCCAACAAGAAAAGGTGCCAAACATCACAAATTATCAGGGAAATGCAAATCAAAACCTCAATGAGATATCACCTCACACCTGATAGAATGGCTATTATAAAAAAAGACAAGATAAATACATGTTGGTGAGTATTTGGAGAAAAGGGAAACCTTGTACACTATTGGTGGGAATGTAAATTGGTGCATTCACAATGGAAGACAGTATGGAGAGTTATTAAAAAATAAAAATAGCACTACCATATGATCCATATTGAAATCTATTCAAAGGCAATGAAAACAGGATCTCATCTGTTCTCCCATGTTCATTGCAGCATTATTCACAATAGCCAAGATATGGAGACAACCTGAGGGTATGTCTATGGATGCATAGATGAAGGTTATGTGAGATATATACGTCCATAGGGGTGGGGAAAAGTAGGTTTACAGTTATCAGTATAGGAAATAAATAATACAATAAACAATAAATAATCATACAAGAATAAACGCTGTGATTTGAATATTCACAACTATAAAACCACTTTTACCCACCGTGTGTGTGTGTGTGTGTGTGTGTATTCTGTCATGAGGATTAGAAGAACATGTTTCCATTTGCAAATAGACCTTGAGGACATTTGCTAAGTGAAACTAGTCAGACAGAAGATAACAAATACTATGTGATATAACTTTTTAAAAATATATTATTGATTTCAGAGAGGAAAGGAGATGGAGAGAGTGAGAGAGAGAGAGAGACATCAATGCTGAGAGAATCATCAATTGGCTGCCTCCTGCATGCTGCTTACTAGGGAGCAAGCCCACAACCCTGGCACATGCCCTGACTGGGAATCAAACCTTGAATGCTAGGGGCTAGTGAATGGGGGAAATGGGGAGATGTTAGTTAAACAATACAAATTTCCAGTTAGAGATGCATAGGTTCTGGAGATTGAATACACATCACAGTAATTATCTATACTAATGCAAGGGCAATATGCCCTTACAGTAACAACCAAACAGCAGGCTGCGTGGGGTGACCAGGCCAGCAGGGGAGTTAGCGAGGGATGACCAAAGAACTGACCAGCAGGTCTCATTGGGCAACCAGGTCAGCAGGGGGCTAAGCGAGTGACAACCAAACAACTGATCAGCAGGCTGCCTGGGGCGACCATGCTGGCAGGGGTGTTAGCGAGGGATGACCAAACGGCTGACCAGCAGGCTGCATGGGGTGATCAGGCCGGCAGGGGGCGAATTGAGGGGCAACCAGGCCTGCAGAGGGGTTAGTGAAGGGCGACCAGGCTGGCAAGGGGGAAAGTGAGGGGCAACCAGGCCAGGAGGGTAGTACAGTTAGGGGTGACCAAGCCAGCAGAACGGGGCAGTGAGGGACAACCAGGCTGGCAGGGGGGCCACTAAGGGGCAACCAGGCTGGCAGAGGGGAGCAGTTAGGGGCGATCAGGCTGGTAGGCAGAGGCGGTTAGGGGTGATCAGGCAGGCAGGCAGGTGAGCAGTTAGGAGCCAGCGGTCCCAGAATGTGAGAGGGATGTCTGACTGCCGGTTTTGGCTTTATAAGGTAGCAGTTGGACATCCCTCAAGGGGTCCTACATTGGAGAAGGTCCAAGCTGGGCTGAGGGCCCCCATCCTTTGACCACAAATTTCCTGCACCAGGCCTCTAGTAGTTAATAATCCTGTATTATGTACTTGAAAGTTGTTAAGAAATTTGATCCTAAATGTTTACACCACAGATAAGATGCTAGTATAGTAATTATGGGACATGATGCAGGTGTTAGCAAATGCTAAGTTGGTAATCATTTTTTCCAATATATAAATGTGTCAAATCAACACATTGTATACTTTCATTTACACACTGTTACATGTCAATTATATCTCAATGAACATGGGGGGAAACTAGGTGGAGTTAGTGGGAGTTGCAATCTTCACTAGAGATAAGGAGCTGGCAAGAATGTGTGAAAATCAGACCCCAGGCCATTAGTCACATCAAGTGAAACCCCTCACTATATATAGGAAAAGTCAACTCAGAGAGTGTGACTGAGTTAGGCTTGGACACATCTTTGTTAATGACCAAACCTGGTCAGGCCCCTTGTCAGCATAATCCCACCCTCCCTCCACTCAGTAACTAGCTATTTTCCTCAACTTTCTCAGGACCCTCTGGGGAGAGAGACCTAGAGAGATGGCTAGAGTAAGCCCTGAAGGACAGTTTTCATCCTCTCATTCTCCCACTTTTAATAGTGACAAGGCCTTCATTTCCTTTGAGAACCAGGAGACTTTGTAGATGATTCCTGCAACCAGGACCACCTTAGGGGCACTGTCCCAGGGAAGGAGGCTCTCAAGAGGCCATTTTATAGGAAAATATTAAAGACAAAAGGAGTTAAGATTAGTGATCAAGGCTAGAAGTGAAAACAGGCCTCACAAACCTAATATGTTCATCTCCTCTGAGGTTATAGCCCCTGAGGGGACAAGTTCTGGTGTCACAGGGACCTTCTGAGAACATCACTGCAGTCCAAAGCTGTGTTTCCCAGTGGAAAAACTGCCCATCCCACTGCCTCAGGGGTGAATGTTCCTGTCTATTTAAGTTGTCACCCTTGGCCCCCCCTCCCTGGGCTTCCTGCCTCTGAGTTCTGAGAGTCAGGACACTTCCCCATGTGCTGGGAGGAAAAGCATGCTGCACTCACAACCGGAGAACAGCAGTAGGTCAGGGCCTTATGGGCCAGCCTCAGAGCCTGTCACTGATTCTGCAGGAAAGGTGAATGCCAGCAGGGGAAGGGAGCGTGCCATTGAGTAGGACCTTTGAGGACGTGGAAGAATGACGTGCCTGCAAGACGCTCACTGAGTGAGCACCTCTATTCTAGTAGGTACCAGGAAGGGGAGTGGGATCTACAAAGAGTGACTCCACACTCGCGGGTGTGTAAGGATGTCTGAGTTTCACACACAGCAGCTTCAAGAGCAGTGGCAAGCATCTCCTCCAGCCTAGATGCACAGGCTCTTGCTTGGGCTAAACCCTCTCCTAACCTACTCCCATAACAAGGAAGGAAGGGGTCTGCTCACTCTCCTGCAAGGATCAAAACATGTTTTAGAAGGCAACAAAGACACCCCATGTGCATATCCAGTAAGGCAAAGAGATTTCTGAGGACATATCAGTGAGTCTAAACTCAGAACATGTTAAATTGAAAATCCTGTGTGCATCTGGGCTGAACCGCCTAAAACACTCCACTCTCCTCCAAGTGCCCAGAAAGCAACTTGCCGGAGACTGCAAAGGCCATGACCATGGTCTTCCAACACTTGCCCTACCTGTGTCCTTAAACACATTCTCCCAAACACAAGCTGCACAGGACTGTGTGGGTGGCTGTGCCCTCTGAACTCCCTCCCCTCCTCTGCATGATGAGGGGTTGGACTAGGAAATCTGATTCAGACACTGAAAACAGGCACTGAGTGCATCACAATCATTGGCCAGGGTGTGGGGGTACTTATATTGTGAAAGTACAGGTATGTGAAGCAAAATCTCTGAGAAATAAAACATTTGACAGAATCCCCTAGATCAGTGGTCAGCAAACTGCGGCTCGTGAGCCACATGTGGCTCTTTGGCCCCTTGAGCGTGGCTCTTCAACAAAATACCACATGTGGGCTCTCACTTACAGTGAGATTGAAATTTCATGGCCCATGTGCAGAAGTTGGTTTTTGGCTCTCAAAAGAAATTTCAATTGTTGTACTGTTGATATTTGGCTCTGTTGACTAATGAGTTTGCTGACCACTGCCCTAGATTAGATAATTCCCAGAGAAAGGAGGTTCAGGAATCCCTAAACTAGGTGAATAGACTCGGTCCCTTGGAGGTTTAATATATAAGATCCCACATGGTTTCTATTCCTCTATGACAGTATGTGTTTGTAACCCCAGGTTTCAGCTCTCTGGACCTGTCCAGGAACATTCTAAATCCCATGTTACCCACGGTACTGTCAGTTCCCTGAACCTTCTCATCTCAACCTTTGGTCAGGACTGCTTGCATTAGCAAAATTCCCGGCCTTTGCATCTGTGGCTCTTTCTCCATTTCTGCTCTGGTGTCAGTCATGGGAGTGCATTGATTTCCATGGGGGTGAACTTATGAAGGTTTTGGGTGTGGGTGGAGTTCCTGCAGAAATATGAATGCGTTTGGATTGAGGACCATGCTAGCGCATCATCTAAGTCCTTTGGCCAGAGACAAGGTATTCAGCCTTCCTCTCCCTTGGCTTCTCCTTGTGCGGTGCCAACTGGAGAGAACAGTCTCCTGTGGTAACCAGGCATTCAACATGAAGAAGTGGAGATAGAAATGGAAGGTGAAGCACAGACAGGACTCAGAATGTGGAGGAGGCTGGAACAGTCACAGGCCTGAGGGCACAAGGCAGCTTGGAAAGGCCTGACAATTGCTCTCTGGGGAACATGTGAGTGAGGAGCTTCATTGTCCTGAGACTGGAGAGGCAGACTGAGGACAGACTGCACTGTGCACAGGGACTTGGTGAGCACAGAAAGTTCCATTGTATTAAATACTGACTGATTGACTGCAGCCACTTTACTTGGAGAAGCCTCAGCTTGGGGGCAGGATGTCAGGAGTTGGAAGAGATTGTCCCAGTCTCTCCAGGACACTGAACATATTTAGAAACATTGAGACAGGACAGTCAGTTGACTCCCAGAGCAGAGTCAGAGGCTGCATATCACCTGGGACATAGGTTTCTTCTCCAATTTCCAAAACCAAAACTCCAGTTCTCTTCTTGATTGTCTCCCAGGCCAACAAACCCAAGTGTTTCCCTTGGCCCTGCCAAATTTTCTAGTTCTCATGGTTTTTCAAAGTCTCTCCTGGCTGCTGAATCTCCTGAGAAAACTTAGTAACTACAGCTTTGGTCACTAACATAGAATTACCTCTAAAATTTAATATCTAAAGCTTTCTCACTACCATAAGTGTTACAATCTCCTGTCTGCCCTTTGCATTTGAAATCCCTGAAAATACAAACCAAAGTCACCAAACCCTCTCACAGTATCATTCCAAATCTGGCCCTTCCAATGCTCTTTCCTCTATTCTGACATTCTGGGGAATCTGGAAGCACGACTGTGTCTGTGTGGTGTGGCTAGCATTTTGGATTTGGTCCGATACATTACAGGTAGTTAAACCTATTTAATGAAGAATGAATGAAATTGTGTTTGGGACTCTTTTGGGTAATTGTGTTTGGGACTGTTTTGGGTAAGAGGACAGAAGAGATGAAAAAAAATGCCTGTGATAAGAATATGTGCATACTTGCCCCTGGTGTGAGCTCTGTGAGGGGAATGGGCAAACTCAGGACTTAACAGATGACCCCAAATGTGTCTGGAGTGAAAGAGTAAGAGCCCTGAATGTGTATTTAACTAGGTCTGTGCCCCTGTCCAGCTAGGAGATATGAACTTGATTAGCTTACGCTTCCATTCCCCAAGTATAAAATGAGGATAATAAACCTACTCTGATCTCCTTGGAAGAGGATGAAGAAGGTATCAGATCACAGACTGGATAGAGTGTGACTCACCTGCTAGAATGTTAGAGAACCAGAATGGAGGGTTAAAATGATGTCTCATTAGCAGTCAGCAGGTTTAATAGGGAGGGGAGTGTAGAGGAGAGAGAGAGGGAGGGAGAAAAGGAAGAAGAAGGAGGTGATCTCATCTAATCCTCTCAACAACCCCGGAATAAACAACTCAATACTCTTAGTCCCATTTTTGAATAATGTTTCATGTTTAGATTACGCAACTTCCAAGGTGGCACAGCTAGCCAATGGTGGGACTGTGAGTCTCTGGTTCTCCAGACAACTCTTCACACCCAGGCTACTGGACCTCTCCTGCCCATCTTCCCTGGACTGGAATCTGGGAGAAGTATGGCAGAAAGCCACTGAAGCCTCAAATAGGGACAGATCTGCAGGGTGTGCACCATCAGGGATAATGGAGATGAGGTCATGTCTGGAATGATGAAGGGGATCCCCTAGAGAAATGCCCTCCAGATGTTGAGCATCTACAGGTGAACATGGTGTAGCCAGGGTGACATGAATAGACGGTGAAGATCCTCCTAAGATTAGTAAGGCTTTGGTTGGTAAAGTAGTGTTGAGACACTGTTGTTCTTGTTCCAAGGGCTTCCGGGTCCAGGTAACCAGGAGACATTGCTTTAAGCATTGGAATCTCAGAGATGACTTGTCCTCCAGGTTTCAAAGACACCATGCAGGCCATCCTGAGGTTCATCCTGGTGGGGAAGACAGGGGCTGGGAAGAATGCCACTGGGCACAGCATCCTGGGCCACAGGCGCTTCATCTCTAGACTCACAGCCACTTCAGTGACCAGAATCTGTGAGGTGGGGAGTCGCAGGTGGGACAGGTGGTACGTGGAAGTCATAGAGTGCAGACACTGGCCTTCTGGAGCCCCAAAGAGCAGCTGAGATGGGTGGCAGAGAGGCTGGTGGGCTGCACGTGGGATGATGAGGTTGAGGGCTCCTGTGGTGGCTGCACATATGGATGGTGGTGGGGAAACTGCACACAGCTGTGCTGCTGGGCTTCCTTGTCCTGTGTTGCCAGCTGGAAGCAAGAGGCCATAGTTGAGATTCGTCCTGAGTGACAGAGTGTATCTAAGTAGGATTTGGACTCATCACCTGACAATCACATGCTTCCCTGGTGTCTATGCCTCCGGGGCCCACAGGCTTTCCTTGTGTCCCTACCTGGCAGTAACCTACCAACCCAAAGACAACAGTCCTGCCTGCTCCCATCTCCCCCCAAACCTGCCCATGGGAGATGGGAGCAGGCATGTTTTCTGCCCTCCCTGAGCTCTTCTTACTGGAGCCCAACAAGTGTCGTTGCTCTTGCCTGTTTTCTACTGACCTCAAGCTGCTATCCCAGATCCTGGAATCATCCCTGGTTGCCCCAGGGGACCAAGGACCAGAGTCAACACAAAGCCTCCATCCATGCCCCGTTTGTTTTGATTGAATCTGAATTGCATGAACAAATGCCCTGGACATTCACGTTGTGTTAACGGAAATCAATATTTGTAGATGTTCGTTCATCTGCCTTATATGCCCATTGAATAAATACACTGCTCTGTCATTCCTAACCCCTTTTGCAAAAACCATGCACCCAAGTGCAGACACAGAGCTCCCACACTTCCTCCACTGCCACATGTACACATTGAAGTAAGTGCCCATAAAAAGATAAGACACTGAACCGCCCATCTGTCTCAGGTAAGGATGTCTCCTCCCTGGTCTCCATTCAGACCCCTTAGCAGCTTGTATGCAGAGGTTTCTATAAGTCCAAGAAAACTTTAACCAGAGATTTGAGTCTCTAGGAGCCAATAAGACCTTGGCTTATCTGGCAACCCACACTTTCTCTGTCCCCAGCGTCTCCACCTTCACAAACAACTCAAGCCCACCTCCAATACTGGTGGGTAATTTCATGTCATTTCCCCACAGTCTCCTTCACCTGGTGCCTTCACAGACACAGATTCCCAGGTCACTGACACCCTTATATCACTAAAGAAACATGGAAAATAACCTGTAACAGTTGAGTGAATATTGGAGTGAGAGACCCACAAGCCCTGGAAACCATTAGGAACAAGAATGGACCCACTGGTGCCAAATGCTGAGACTTGTTATTCCCTCTGCTGCCAAAGGGCATTGTTGTTCAAAGGTTGTGCACAGATCCCAGCAGAGGCACTGATAAGAATCTTGATTTTAGTCTTGTCCACTTATCAATATCTTTTTGCAAGAAAACTCTACCACTGTCACTTTGCTGAGGAAGGAGATGGTCACTGATGAAAATAAACGAGAAAGAAAGAATAGCAAATGTCTAGTGTGATGAAATACTTGATTATTGCTCTTTGGTTGCGAGGAATGGAGCTCAGAGAGTCCCCAGTGAACATTGATTGAGCTGGTAGAAATCTAGGAAAGGGCACCCAGGATTTCCAGGGGACATGCACACCCCATGATGGCTATAATCCAGGCCATTAGGGAAGGCAGTATTTTTGCTGTCTACACATCAATTAAAAGACAGAGATTGGCACAGTAGATTAAAACTCATGACTCAACCATATGTTGCAGAAAAGTCCTTTTGAATATTATGGTAGAAACAGGCTGAAAATTAAAGGATGGGAAAGATCAGTGGTGCAAGTATTACTCATGTAAAAGGAAGAAGGAATGGCTGTATTGATAGCAAATAAATTAGACCTCAGAACGAAGAAAATTACCAGAAACAGAGAGGAACATTACATAATGATAAATAGGTGACTCCACCAAGAAGACAGAGCAAGCCTAAATGTGTTTTCCCAAACAACATAGATGTGAAAAATGTGAAGCAGAAACTGACAACTGAAAGGAAAAACAGACAAATCCACAATTAGAGTTAGAAACTTTACTGCCCCTCAACAATTGACAGAACAGCTACATAGAACCAGGATTAAAATAATTCCATAACACTCTCAATGAATGGATTTATTGAGGTTTGTAGAAGTTCATATTTGCTGAGGACATATTTTTTTATGGTGTACATGGAATATATATCAAGACAGGCCATATCCTGAGCCATAAAAAAATTCACAACATTTAAGAGAATTGGAAACATATGGGATATGTTATGGGACCACAATGGAATTGAGCTGGAACTCCATAATGGAAAGGCAGCAGAAATATCATCTGTACTGCTTTATCAGCAGTGTCATGAATTCCTAAATGGCCATCAGCATCTAGAAAAAGGCCTTGATGATGGTCCTACAAGGTCAAATTCTATCTCTGAATATGGAGTTTTCTGAGCATGGAAGACACACACCATACTATCACTGAAGGATGGAATGTAAGGGGTAAATGGTCTTTTCCCCCTGTTTTTGCTACCCATTGCTGAGGCAAATCTCCTTTGTTCAAAAGAGTTGATAATGTTCCCCACCCCACATCCATCTCCTGGTCCCAACACTCACTCACCCCCTTTACAGTAAGAGGACAGATGACCTTGCTCAGAAGGGACAACAGCCTCTGCTCACCCTTGGACAGCCCTTGCCCATAAGTTATGGCATGCTAGCTCTGTGACCTTGATCATCCTGGTGTAATTTAGCCTCTTCATAGAGGATCTGAGAGCAGCAGCTTGGTCAGGAAAGACATGTTCCCAGCTGAGTTGACGATCATCCTCACAGAACACTATCAACAGCACCACTGTGAACAATCTCCTCCTCAGTCCACTCACAGTGTTTTCAGGAGATCTTTAAACAGGAGAGACTGCTGTCTATTTCTGACAAAGGAGGAAACAGTGGCCTAGAAAGAGTAGATTGCACACACCAAGCCACACACTGCCCAGAGATCAGGAAGCAAATCTAAGTCTTAGAGTTTCTCTGACTCTCAGGAACCTCTTCAGATAAGACTGTGGGAAATGTAGCAATGAAATCACAAGTTAGAGTTGGGTGGGTAGATATCTGAACTAGAAAACACAGTTTCTCTTCCCTTGTCTGTGCTCAATTTACGAAAAAAGGAAGATAATTCCAATATTGAGAGAGGAATGTTGAAATCTCCAACTCTAAATGTGCATTTGGAATATTTCTCCATTTATTTTTGTCAGCATTTACTTCTTGAATTTTGAAGCTCTCTTGTGTGTTTTTTTGGTTTGTTTTTTTGATGTTGTTGTTTTGAAGCTCAGTTATCTATGAGGTACATGAAAATTCAGTATTATTATCTTTCTAGAGGCCTGGTGCACTAAATCATGCATGGAGAAGTGTGCCCCAGCCCAGACTGCACCATATCCAATCTGGGACCCCTCAAAGGATGTCCAACTGCCCACTAAGGTCTGATCCCAGGGATGGGGCGTAAACCAGCGGTCAGATATCCCTCTCATAACCTGGGACCTCTGGCTCCTAACCACTTGCGTGCCTACCGGAATGATCACCACTTAACTGCTCCCCTGCTGGCCTGATGGCACCCAAATGTCTTCCCAGCTGGCCTCATGGCCCCCAACTGCCCTCCACTGCTGGACTCATGGCCCCCATCTGCCTTCCTCTGTCAGCCTCATGGCCCCCAACTGCCATCCTCTGCTGGCCTCATGGTCCCCAACTGCACTCCCCACTGGGATCAGTTCTAAACAAGCAGTCGGACATCCCTCTCACAATCCAGGACTGCTGGCTCCCACTGTTCGCCTGCCTGCCTTTCTGATTTCCCTTAACTGCTTCTTCCTGCCAGGCTGATCACCCCCTAACCACTCCCCTGCCAGCCTGATTGATGCCTAACTGCTCCCCTGCACTCCTGGTCAACCCTACGTGCCCTTCCCTGCAAGCCTGGTACCTCCCAACTGCCCTCCCCTGCAGGCCATCTTGTGGTGGCCATCTTGTGTCCACATGGGGGCAGGATCTTTGACCACATGGGGGCAGCCATCTTGTGTATTGGAGTGATGGTCAATTTGCATATTATTCTTTTATTAGATAGACTTAGATAGGATAGAGGCCTTGTTCACAGGTGTGGGCCAGCTGGTTTGCCCTGAAGCATGTCCCGGATCAGGGTGGGAGTTCCCTTGGGGCATGGGGCAGCCTGTGCTAGGAGCTATGGTCGTTTGCAGGCTGGCCACGCCTCCCGGTGACCCAAGGGGAGACCCTGGTATCTGGAATTTATTTATCTTCTACAATTGAAACTTTGTAGCCCTAAGCAGAGGCCAAGGCAGACCAGGGCTGCAGAAGCTTGGCATCCTCCATCGCTGGGGGCAAACCTAGCCATCTGCTCTCTCCAGCTCCATGGATGCTGCCATTTTTATTGGGATTTATTTATCTTATATAACTGAAATTTTATAGCCAGGAGTGGAATTTTATAGCCAGGGCTGGCCAGGGTGTGTGGAAAGCTTGGCTTCCTCCATCGCTGGAGAAACCCAAGCCTCCCTCCTGCTCTCTCCATGGCTGCAGCCATCTTGGTTGGGTTAATTTGCATATTTGCTCTTGATTGGATTGTGGGGGTGGCTTGTGGTGTAATGAAGTGATGCTTAATTTGCATATTTTATTAGATAGGATTGAAGAAGTAACCTATTTATCATTATGGAATGTCCTTCCTTATCCAGGGTATAAAAATGGTATCATTCTGAAGCCTGCTTTGTCTGATATTAATACAGCCCCTGCAGATTTCATGTGCCTAATCTGTGCATGGTGTATCCCTTTCATGGTATATCTTTTTTAATTCTATCCCTTTAACCTGTCTCCGTTCTAATATTTAAAGTGAAATTTCTGAAGAAACCAAGATGGCGGCATAGGTTAAACACCTAACCTACAGCCGGGCACAACAATTTCAAAAATACAACTAAAAGTCAAAACAGGCATCATACAGAACCACAGGAAAGCTGGCGAACTGAAATGCCCACAACTAGAAGGAAAGAGAAAACCACAAGGATAATCAGAGAAGCCGTAAAAGCCTGAGGTATGGAGACACGGGCGGAGACACAAGCAAGCGTGCATGCGGGGAGGACGGAGCCGAAGAGGAAGGGGCGGCTGATGGCCTGGCCAGCGTTCACTAGCAGGAAGGAGATAAAAGCTCCAGATTGCACTGAACACCAGCTCCGACTGCACTGAACCCCAGTTCCAGGCGAAACCCTGGGAAGCCAGGCGCACGCTGGGGGAATGAATCTGGGCTGTGGGGCGCAGGCACAGAGGAGCAGCGGAAGGCAGAGCTCCAGAGATGTGCACGGGAAGGTGCGCAGAAGAGGGAAGTTTGCCTGTGCTGCTGAAGCGCCAGACTGCGCTGAGACCCAGTTCCAACTACACTGAAACCCAGTTCGAGGCGAGAATCTGGGAATCCAGATTCATTAGGGGAGAGACTAGACTGTTTGGCAGCGGGCGAAACTCCAGGGCGCATTTCTCTCAGAGTAGTTTGCAAGGAGTACAGAAGGACACAGACACAGGAACCTCATAGGGCGGGGCTGACAGGAAGCCAAGGTTGTAGGCTCCACCCTGTAGCTCCGCCCCATCTAAGCTGAGCAGAGGCTTTTCCCTGCTGAGTGCCTCAGGCAGTAGCTGACCTACACTACATTGGAGACCCAGAAACGAGGGCATCTAGTGTTCGGTGTGAGATGACACCAGATTTCAACCACGCACACAAGGGTCACATTCAGGAGGCAGACTCAGTGAGCGCCAAAGCATTGCTATATCAAGACCCAGCCCATAAACATGTCTCCTGCACAGCAACTCTTCCTTTATAGACAAAGAGGGTCCTCAGGGCCAATTGGCCTGGAGGACAATTCCTCCCAGTGACACCAACAACAATCAAGACTTAACTATACAAAGGAGGACCAAGATAGAGGCATAGGGCGGAAGCCTGATCGTTGCCTAACACAGCAATTTTGAGACTACGACGGGAGAGCAGAACAGACACCATCCAGAACCACCGAAGGGCTGGCTGAGCAGATGCTCTACAACTAGAATAAAAGAGAGGGGTACGTGGGATGATGCTGACGCCGGTGACCCAAAGTCCACACTTTAAGAACTACGGCTCAGGTGACACAATGGCGGCCTGGACATGCTCGGCGCAGTTCCCCCGGCGGTCTTCGGCTGAGGGAACGGCTCCACTCGCTGCCGAGCACGGACAGATGAGCCCCTGGGAGACATGAGGTGGGAGAGTCCGTGCTTGCTGACCTCCGAGTCCTTCAAGAATCTCAACGCCCCGGAAGCGGCCAGGTGCGCACGCTCGGCGACCGGCCACCGCTGCAGACCCAAGGGCTGACGCAGCGACACCGGACCAGCCCGCTGCCGCGCACCGGGTACACCGGAGCTTCGCCGAGCCCGCCGCCCAATGATTTCTGCGGCAGCCTCCCTGGAGGTCTGAGAAAATGACCGAAGGAATTGCTGAGAGGGAATTGACCAACAGGAATTGGGATCAAGAAGACGAAACCCCACTGAGACCCGGGTCCAGGCGAGGCTGCGAGCCTCTGGGCTCAGGTGTGTTCATAAGCCCTTGGGTCTAGGTGAGGCCTCACGTCCCTGCGTCTGGGTGAGGCCACGCTCCCCTGGGTCCAGGAGAAGTGGGATTCCGGGTTCAGGTAAGGCCATGCACCCCTGGGTCTGGGTGAAGCTGAATACTGGTTCAGGGTGAGGCCGTGTGCCCCTGGATCTGGGTGAGACCACGTGACCAGGGGTCTGGGAGAGGTCACGCGCCCCTGGGTCCGGGTGAGGCCACGTGCCGCTGGGTCTAGGTGAAGCTAGATCCTGGATCCGGGTGAGGCCGTGTGCCCCTGGATCTGGGTGAGGCTGGGTCCCGGGCCCGGGGTAGGTCATATGCCCCTGGGTCCAGGTGAGGCCACGCGCCCCTGGGTCTGGGTGAGGCTGGAGCCTGGGTCCGGGTGAGGCCATGTGTCCCTGGATCCGGGTGAGGCTGGGTCGCGGGTCCGGGTGAGGCCACGTGCACCTGATTCCTGGTGAAGCCATGCCCCTGGGTCCGGCCGAGACCAAACCAGAGGGAGTCGGACCTCCGTTACCACCATTTGTCCACCATCCAGAGCTGAGGGGTCAGTTCTGACATGTACACATAAGGAACTGTTGGACATTGAAATTGGGTCTCAAAAGAACTGTTGGTCCAGAAAGAAACTCACTACAGACCGATTCACTTGCCTGTCAGCATAACTATTATTGCTTGTCTCAGATTCAGTTCTTATAAGTATATCTCTGGTGACACATGATCTCGTTCATCTAGGGGAAATGATGAACGGCATAGACTGATGAACAGGAACAGAACCAGAAACAAGGAGGCATTGATCGGACTATCGGGCCTCGGAGGGAGGATAGGGGAGGTTGGGGGGAGGGAGAGGAGATCAACCAAGGGACTTGTGTGCATGCATACGAGCCTATCCAACGGTTGAGTTCGACGGGGTGTTGGGGCATCCATGGGGAGGGGTGTGGGATGGAAATGGGGGAATGAGGACAAATATGTGACACCTTAATCAATAAAGAAATTAAAATTTAAAAAAAGTGAAATTTCCTTTAGACAGCATTCAGCTTGGTTTTGCTTTTTCAAAATCCAATGTGACTGTCCAATTAGAGCATTAGGATAATTTACAGCTAATATGATATTTATAAGGTTGTGTTTGTGTTTAAATTCATCCTCTTGCTATTTGTTTTAGTTTGTCCCATCTATTTTTTTGCCTTTTTCTGCTTTTTTTGTGAATTTTTAAAATTCTGTTTTATTTCAACTCTTGTGTTATTCTATATTTCATTTGATTTTCTTATTGGTTGCTCCACGGTTTGCAATATACACCTTTAACTTATCATATTCTACTTTTAGCGAATGTTATATCACATCACATATGCTGTAAGGTCTCTTCCCACCTTCTGCATTACTGTTATACATTACTAGAGGCCTGGTGCATGAAATTCATGCACAGTGGGGTGGAGGAGGACCCCTCCGTCTAGCCTGCACCCTCGATAATCTGGGACCCCTCAGGAAATGTCTGACTGCCAGTTTGTGCTCACACTTTTAACAGATGACAGCTCCATTGTTGTTTCTTTCTTTTGATGCTTAAACCCATTAGAATTAGTAGGTATTCAAAGTGTGTATACCCTGTGTATCTCTATTCAGCAGTGAAAGGAATCAACAGCGGATTTGGAATCCCCATGTGGGGAACCTCACTCATTCCCCAAATGTCTCCCCACTCCACTTTCCACCTTCATGGGCAGAGGGAGAATCAATGTTTTCTCTCATTAACTTGAAAAAGCACCTCCTGTCACCCACTATTTGGCAGAAGTGCGCTAGGGTCCAAGCAAGCAAGGCTCAGTATGAGCAGCCTTTGCTCAGGGGTGCAGGCACCTAAAGTACACATTCCTCATCTGCAGTCACCCTGACTATCCCACCATTTTACTGAGAGGACAGAACTCCTCACCTCCTCTGGGTTCCTAATCTTGAATGCTGACCGAAGGCACCTCAGTGAGGACCGCCCGGGCCCACCAGGTGTGACTGTCCCTACCTGTTCCTGCTTCAGCACCTGCATTAGCCCCACAGAGGTGATCTCATGGCTGCACTGGCCTCTGCAGGAACAGGGCATCACCACTCCGCCCTCTCACTGTCATCTCACAGGCACCGACCCTCAGAACCCAGAACACCAGACACTCTCCAAAGGATGTGAGCATGCTGGAAGGGACATGCACACATCCTGTGGGGGACATAGGCATGCTGGGGTTGATGGAAGTGCTGCAGAGGGGCAGCGGGGAGGGGAAGTAGGTGGGAACTTGGTCACACAATGGTCCGGGACTGTTGCAGGTGTACGTTAGTGACAGCACGCTGGGGGATGTTCGCATGCCAGCAGGGAGAGGAGAGGATGCGTGCACTGAAGGCCTGGGGCTGTGCAGATCCGAAAACCCTGTGGCACAGCCAGGAGGACTTCAATCTGGCCCACCACAGTGGCTATCCCTGAGATCACGCACCTTCTGGGCCAGGAAATGGGACTTGCGCAGCCACTCCTCTCTGCTGATGACCTGCAGGAGCTACTTCAGCTGGGCCAGCAGGCTTCACATGTGCACTCACAGGTGCTACCACCGCCATGTGGTGAGTACAGGCCGTCCTCCACTGGCACACCTCCCCCGCCCAGCAGCTCTCCGTGCCTGCTGCCCACATTCCTGGAGCAGCCTGGACAGGGCAGGATGCCTGCATGCTCTGCCCACTGGCCCAGAGTGGGCTGCCAACCTGCTGCTCTACAACTGCCTGTGCTGCCCACCCACCTGGAGTGCACTGCCCAAGGAGATGAAAGCAGACATTTTGCTCTCCCCCGCTCACCAGACTCTCTGTGCACACTGCCCCTGGTTTCCTTGCCTTGGGAAACACTCTCCAGGCTGATGGGCAGGTATCCCTCCCATCCCACTGTCTTCTTTGCTTCTTTGCACACTGCCCATTGGCTTCTCTGCACCTGCGCACTTTACCCACAGGCCCCTGGCTTTGTCGCCTTTGGTAGCCCTCTGGGCAGGTGGTTAGGTGCCCTACCCAACCCCACCCTCGGCCACTCGGTGCCTGTGCACATGCTTGCTGCCCACAGGCCCACCATCTTTGTCGGGTTAATTTGCATACTAACTCCTGTTTGGCTGTGGGTGTCATGGAGGTACAGAAATTTACATGTTTGTCTATTATTAGTATAAATACATTTACAGAAAATATAAACTCAACCACAAATTATTATTTTGCTTCCAAGTATCAATTGGCTTTTGCAGAAATTTTTAATTGATAAAAATATTTTCTATTTATCCACCTCTTCACTATCTTAGGTGGTGCAATCCTTTGTTGAGGTGCCAGTTGTCACCCATTTTCATTTTGTACTCACCTAACCACTGTCTGAATCAGTCCTGAGCAGCTTGTTGTTCAGTGACTGGACATAGTCCCACCTAATAATAGACAAATATGCAAATTGACCATACCTCTAACACACCCACAAGCCACGCCCACAAGACACTCCCACTATCCAATCAGAGCGAGTATGCAAATTAACCCAACCAAGATGGGTACAGCCACAGAGAGTAAGGTTTCCTAGGTAACAGAGGAAGCCAAGCTTTCTCCTGCTCTTGCCAGGCCTAAGCCTCCACTCAAGCTACAAAGTTTCAATTATAGAAAGTAAACAAATTCAAACAGAAATGGCAGCAGAATGGAGCTTGAGAGAGCAGGCCAGGGTTGCCCCCGGCAACAGGGGAAGCAAAGCTTTTCCCACACCCTGGCTGGGCCCACCCACTTAAGGCAACAAAGTTTCAATTATAACCCCAACACAAATGGCTGCTGGCTACGGAGGGAGCCCCAGGCTTGGCTCTGCTCCAGGCTACAAAGTTTCAATTGTAGAAGGAAAATAAATTCCAGATACCAGGGCCTTCACTTGCGTTGCCAGGGGGCGTGGCCCGCCTGCAAACCACCACAGGCCCCTCGCTCAGGCCGCCCCATGCCCCAAGGGAACTCCATCCTGATCAGGGACATCCTTCAGGGAAAACCAGATGGCCCCCACCCCTGTACCAGGCCTCTATCCTATCTAATAAAAGAGTAATATGCAGATTGATCATCAATGCAACATACAATATAGCTGGCCCCATGTGGTCAAAGATCCTGCCCCTATGTGGACACAAGATGGCCACCATAAGATGGCCAGCAGGAGAGGGCAGTTGGGAGGCACCTGGCCTGCAAGAGAGGGCAGTTGAGAAGGACCAGGCCTGCAAGGGAGGGCAGTTGGAGGTGATCAACCCTGCAGGAGAGGGCAGTTAAGGGTGACCAGGCCGGCAGAGGAGGGAAGTTGGGGGCAAACAGGCTGGCAGCAGGGTGGTTAGGGGGTGATCAGGCTGGCAGGCAGAAGCGGTTAGGGGCAATCAGGAAGGTAGGCAGGCAAGCAGTTGGAAGCCAGCAGTCCTGGATTGTGAGAGGGCAGTCCGACATCCTTCGAGGGGTCCCAGATTGGAGAGGGTACAGGCTGGGCTGAGGGACAACCCCTCTCCGTGCACGAATTTTGTGCACCGGGTCTCTAGTATATATATAAACGAGTCTTAGCAAATTTAAAAATATTGAAAAAAAAACACTAAATATCTTTTCTGACTACAATATTATTCAACTGTAGAAGTCACTACGAGTAGAAAAATGAAAAAACTCACAAAAAAACATGAAAATTAAACAATACACTCCTTAACAACTAATGGATGCAAGAAAGCAATCATAAAGGAAATAAAAATATTTTGAAATAAATAAAAATGGAAACACACATACAAAAACATGAAATTCAGCAGAAGCAGTTCTAAGAGGAAGGGTGTAATGTTAGATGCAACATTAAAAAAGAAGAAAGATCTCAAATAAACAACTTAACTTTACATAGAGAACTCAGAAAAAAAGAGAACAAACCAACCCAAAGTCTGCAGAGGAAGGAAACAAGGATCAGAAAAACAATAAAAAAGATTTTTAAAAAATCAAAGCAAGCAAACAAACAAAAACCTAGGAGATGTATTTTGAAAAGTTAATAAAAATGTACAAACATTTCATTAGACTAAAATTTCCAAATAAATAAGGCTCAAATAAATAAAATAATAAATGAAAAAGGAGACATTACAACTGATATAACAAAAATACAAGGATCATAAGAGACACTGTGAAGTCATGTGCCAAGAAATGTATAAACTAGATTAATTGGATAAAATTCCTAGAAGCATAAAACCTACCAAGACTGAGACATAAAGAAAAAAATATATATATAACTGGCAAGTAATGAGTAAGGAGATTGAAGCAGGAATAAAAAATCTCCCAACAAAGAAAAGCTAACACCAAACAGTTTCACAACTGAATTGTAGCAACCATTTGAAGGACAATTATTACCATCTTTCACAAACTCTCCTAAAAAGGGCAAAGGAAGGAAAACTTTCAGCCTCATTTTATGAGGCCAGAATAACTCTGATATCAAAACCAGACAAGGGCACCTCAAGAGAAAAAACAAAACAAACAAAATAAACAAAAACAAAAAACTACAGGCCAATCTCCCTGATAAACATAAATGCAAAAACCCTCCGCAAAAGATTAGCAACCTGAATTCAATGGCACATTAAAAGGATCATAGGCTACCATCAAGTGGGATTTCAATAAGGGTGAACTTTCTGTTATTAGCGTAAATCTGTACCATACTATGGTGGATATCATTGTTAGTTAGGACAAGAATCTTAAGGTCTGGGCAGCTCTTACTAAATGCATCTTGCTAAGTGTTTAAATGTAGCACAGTATTTGGTAGGCATAGTGGGAAGCAAGATGAGCTTGCCAGGAACCCAACCCAACCTCACAATAGTAGCCAACTCAAAGAAAAAATCAATGTTTAGATTTGCATCTCTCAGATGATTAGTGAATTTGAGTATGTTTTCATATGTCTCTTGGCCTTCCTTACGTATTCTTTCAAAAAGTATCTATTTAGGTCCAGTGCCCATTTTTTTTTATTGGATTGTTTATCTTACTTTTGTTAAGTTGTATGAGTTCCTGTACATGTTAGTAATTAAACGCTTATCATTGATAACATTGGCAAGTATGTTCTCCCATGCAGTGGGCTTTCTTTTTGTTTTTTTAATGGTTTCTTTTGCTGTGCAAAAGCTTTTTATTTGTATATAGTCCTATTTGTGTATTTTCTCTTTAGTTTCCATTGCTCTAAGAGCTGTGTCAGTGAAGAAATTGCTTCGGCATATGTCTGAGATTTTGCTGCTTGTGGGTAGAGCTTTGTCTATGAATCCTCCATCTCCTTTACTTGCTGCAGGAACTAAAACTACCTTAACAACCACGTCTTGTGCTTAAATAGAGCATCCAAAGTGTGAAAGCCTTGAGTAACATCATGAAACTTTAGCCACAAACTGTTTAAGGCCAAGACAGATTCAGAGTTATAGGATCCAAGAGTTGCTGGTGAGTTAACAATTGCTAGTACAGATATCAACCAAACAATAGTTTCCTGCTGTGGATAACAAATATTCTTCTACTTGCAACAAATAAAGAAAATGCTATAGTGAAAATACTATGATGCTATAGCATTTTTATGGTTTTCCATCTTATGTGTAAGTTCTTTATCCATTTTGAGTTTATTTTTGTGTATGGTATAAGGTTGGTATGGAGTTTCCTCAAAAAACTAAAAATGGAACTCCCATTTGACCCAGTGATCCCTATTCTAGGAATATATCCCAAGAAAAAAGAAACACCAATCAGAAAGAATATATGCACCCCTATGTTCATAGCAGCACAATTTGGCATAGCTAAGATTTGGAAGGAGCCTAAGTGCCCATCAGCAGATGAGTGGATTAAAATCTGTGGTACATCTACACAGTGGAATACTACACTGCTTTAAAAAAGAAGGAATTCTTACCATTTCCAACAGCATAGATAGAACTGGAGATCATCATGCTAAGCGAAATAACCCACTCAGAGAAAGATAAATATCACATGATCTCACTCATTTAGGGAATATAATGAACAACATAAACTGATGAACAAAAACAGATCCAGAGACAGAGAAGCTTTGATCAGATCATCAAACCTCAGAGGGCAGATAGGGGAGAGTGGAGGTAAGGGCAGAGATCAACCAAAGGATTTGTATGCTTGCATATAAGCCTAACCAATGGATATAGACACCAGGGGGGTAAGGGCATGAATGGGGGGTGGGAGCAATGGGGTGATAAGGACACATATGTAATACTTTAATCAATAATGAAAAAACAAAACAAAAAAAGAAAGAAAGAAATGTTTAATTAACCAGAGAGTGTATAAAAGCACTCCCTTTGGGGAGACAGAGCTTTGTCTATGAATCCTCCATCTCCTTTACTTGCTGCAGGAACTAAAACTACCTTCACAGCCACGTCTTGTGCTTAAATAGAGCATCCAAAGTGTGAAAGCCTTGAGTAACATCATGAAACTTTAGCCACAAATTGTTTAAGGCTAAGACAGATTCAGAGTTATAGGTTCCAAGAGTTGCTGGTGAGTTAACAATAGCTAGTACATATATCAACCAAACAATAGTTTTCTGCTGTGGATAACAAATATTCTTCTACTTGCAACAAATAAAGAAAATGCTATAGTGCAATGACTAAAATGATCCCATTTTTGATGTGTTTGACCTTGTACCCAAACTCTTATCAAAGTAACATTTTTCCTGTTGCTTTTTACTATGTGATCCTAAATTCAAGACAAAGATTGGTGTGAAGTGTTAAAAACACCAACTTATTTCCAAAACAGTGGCCTCTAGTTTTACATACTTTTCTTGGTGCCCAGAATGGAGGAGCTCAATGTAACTATTACAGGTGGTGTCAGAATATGTGTGAATAACAGGTACAAGGTTCTGCATTATGGTGGCTTTGCCTGCAGAAATTTTCTAAGTATTTCCAAAGGACTTGGCCACTTTTCCAGCAGTTGTTAGTGAAGTGCCCAGCAAGGAACCCATATTGAAATGACCTTTTGAACCCTAGCTGTGAGCAACAAACAAGTGTCTGGTCTCAAGCTGCACCAGAAGCCACCCAGAGTGTGAAACCACAAGGGCAGAGTATAAGCCAATCTCAAACCCAGTCACCTAGAAAACAAAGGACGATGAGGTCAAAAGCTGCAAAACAGGAAACACACCACAAAACCACTTTTCTCAGCCAACATCGTGAGACATTGAGATAAAGAAAGAAAATCAAGAATGAAAAAGAAACAGAAAGCAATCGAACAACTGAAATAACAGGCAGCAGCCAGCAAACAGGTAGGGAAATCAGTTGGAGAAAATTCAAAAGGAGACAGCCCTTTTCCAGAGCTAGGAGATTTGAATGGAGTCTTTTAAAAAGTCCAAGAAAAGAAATAGATACTAGAAATAACCACACCTATGTCTTCTTTTAAATGGGACGGGAGTAACCTGAGTGTTTTTTGGTCTACACTTGATATTTGTCTATACTTTATCCAGTATTTCCAATATGTGGAAAATTTTTAAATGTTTATTAAATTGACTATTCCTGCCTTTCAATATAAAGTGGTAGCAGGGAGAGTAAGGTGTTTTGGTTTGTTGCTTTTTAAACCAAAGCTGGAGTGTCTAAAAGAGTCATGATTTTTATCCACAAGGAACAGAGTCTCATATACACAAATAAAAGCATCTTAAAAATTAGAGGAGAAGAAAGAGGGAAGAGCAAAGAGAAGATAAATGAGAAAGTCTGTGTGCTGATTCTTATACTCTGTAGCATTTCCAGTAAAGATTCTAAAACTGAAAAAGAAATAGCTGGATATGAATAGTTCTGCATAAACACCAGTGTTCTTTATGAAACAGTAAAAATGGTGCCTTTGGGGCTTTCAGAGTCACAGGCTGAAGTAGAAACAGTGCACACTGTCACAGGAATGAGGAGGCAGGAGAGGCTGAGGGAAAGGAAGGGGGACTCTTAGAAACAGAGGGGAGGACTGTGAAGTCTTCCATGCTATGTAATGATAGTTTGCACCAATTTCACCAAGTCACCAAGGAGTGGGGTACACTCAACTGACATACGACTGACAAATTATACATTGAAGGCCTTGCACATATCAGATATTGGGATGTAATTCAATAAGTAAACTATAGTATAAATCCCAGATAGCCTTACTTACATATGGTACATACTTCTCATGTATGTACTTGTATTTATAAGTTGCCACATTCAATTTGCTACTGTTTTGGTGACAATTTTTCTGTCTAAATTCATAAAGGATATTGGCCTGTAGTTTTTTTCTTGTAATATCTTTGAAGGATACTGAACTCATGAAATAAATGGTGATGTGCTTCCTCCTTTCCTGATTTTTTAAAGTGTCTGTAATGCATTGGTGTTAATTCCTTAAATATTTAATTAATTCACCAGTGAAGCCATCTGGTACTGGGCTTTTCTTTGGTTGTAGGTTTTTATTTTAATTTAACCTATTTAGATTTTATTTAGGTTTGAGTCACCTTCAGTAGTTTGTGTCCTTCTAGGAATCCAATGAACAGCGCACAAAAAGCAAAAGAAGGAAAGAAAATTTAGTAAGCAGTTAGCTGAAAGATTCCAGTTGCCAGAACCCACCTTAGGTTTACCTATTGAGGGCCAAAAAAAATCTCACTAAATTAATAGAAAAGTGTGCAAACATTTCTATATAACAGAAGCAACCTGAATAGCAAACAAACTATGAAAACCATTTTTAAATTCAATGGTAATCAATAATATGGATGTGTAAATGGACAAAGACATCACTATGTATGTCCTTAAGGTGATAAAAAATTAACAGTGGAATATCACCAAGTGCAAGTGCAGATTTGGGGACTTCTCACACAGGGCTTGTGTCAATGAGAATTGGCATAGTGGTCTCCAGTCATATTGATAATATCTAGTCAGATGAAAGCCATCCATTAATTGTTGCACAGAGACATGCAGAATATGGGGATTATTTTGCAGAAGTATATATTTTGGAACATCTTAAAAGTTTGTTAATGAATAATTGGATACAATTTTATACAAATAATGTCATTTATGAAAAAGCTTAAAATACAAAATCAGTATTAGACATTACCTATAGATACATGTGTATGTAAAAGTGTAAATACACACATGAGATGATACATAAAAAGCTCAGAGTATTGGTTGTCCCTGAAAGGCAGAGGGAGGGAGAAAAGCATAAATGAAATTCATGTGTAATGTGATAACTTTTTAATCAAATTGAATATCTGCAGTAAAAATGTCAAAATACTTACATTTGTTCATTGCAAATTGTGATTTTTATTTCATAAGTTCACTTACAAACTTATTTCATAACTGCATAATATTTAAGACTGAATAAGTAAATATAACCTCATCTTAGGTATGTAACATCTTGTCTTTTCTAACAACAAAATGAGTGACACAATATTATGCCTCATTTGAATGAGACATTTATGCTAATTCATGCCAATGGTTGTGCCAATTTCTGTTTAAATCTATTGAAATACAAAATGGTGATCACTGGGAAACAAGGACCACAGAGCCAGCCAGGAAAAACATTTGATTAAACACTGAGCAGGAAGTGAGTTTTTCTTGAATTTGTCCTCAGTGTTGATTCTTTCTCTTTGCCCATGGAACCCCCTTCTCTCCACCAACTGCTCAGGGGGCTAATCACAAACTTGCTAGAACAGAGAGAAAAATCACATTGCTGTAAATGGCATTGGCTTGTTTGAAGTACTGAGAATTTCTGGTGCCTGAAACTCTTTGTGTCACATGGGTATCCAGTGTCCAGGAGGAAAAGTACAGTACACCTTCCCAGGGGAAGGTTGGATCTGGGACATGACTTCTTCAAGGACTGATATGAGAGGGAATCACTTTTCCCAGAAAGTCGGCCTACTTTGATTCCAAAACATAAAATAAAATAATATTCCCCTCCTCATTTCATAAAGAATGTTTTGTGTGTTTTTTTTTCATCTCGTGCCTTATGCAGTTGGAGAAACATAAGTAATGGATTGGTTTTAAAACACTTCCTGCTTTCTTGTATGCTGAGACAGAAAGAAATAGACCAAGCCTTGTGTTCACAGTCCATTGTATTAGCTTCACCAGGTTCTCTTAAAGTTATGCATAGACTTTTGAGGGCAAAATGTGAATTAGAAAATTAGCAATGAAAATGGTTCCTTGATGGAGAATTATTCTTAGTAGTCTGAACTGGAGGTGACCTCAGCCCTTACCACTCCATGTGGACACTTACTTTTTATCCTTTTCCTGTTTTTATCCCAGAAGAAGATGGAAGGACTTCCAAAGAGCAGATATGGAGCTGAGGACAAAGGTAAGAAAGGCTCCAAGTCCTCAAGAGGCATCGTTTCCTCACCTCAAACACAGTGACGGAAACCAGTGACTTTAAACTGAGTAATAAAAAGTCAGTGCTCATTTTTTCTTTAACTTCCTCACCATCTTCATCCCGACCTCCACCTGACCCCTTCAGTGTGATGCTCCCCATTCACAGGATGTGTGGGAAATGTGGAAATGAAAATTCAAGTCAGAAGTTGCAGGGTTTTGAACTGAACTGTGAATAAATTTTATCTTTCCTTGTCCACTTTGAGCAGAAAATAGAAATACATCCCAGAAAAACTTACTAATCATGCATGCTACAAAAAAACACAGAACACTGCAGAAAAGAAAGATCCAACAAAGAGTAGAAGAAATAAAATAATAGATTGTAGGACACTGCAATAAACTTGGCATTCATTTGGGCTCATAGAACTCTAGACCTCCCCGAGTTCTCACCCTGGAAGGTTATAGCTCTTGGCTCAGTGTTACCCTCTCCAACACCACTTTTGTTAACTTCCTGTAATTCAACCAGCCAAGTAGGAGATATTTCCATCACATATATTACTAATCGTCTTAAATTCCAATCCTCTTCAGTCACCCATCCTGAGTCATCTCTCAGATTTTCCCTTTGACATTAACTATGACTTTTCTGTTGTCTCAATTTCAAGCAGAGAACTCCCCACCCAAAGAACAGAGACCCTGGGAACCTCAGCTGGTCCTTGGTGGGAGGTCATAGCTGACACTTCCTTTACTCCCAAGGTTTAGGTGAATATGTTGAGCACTTCTACACAATTGTTCCTGGGAATTTGTGGGTGAAAAAGAGGGGGTAATATTTTCCCATGTGTGACTTCTTATCTTCTGCCTCCTTCTAACTTTACATTTATTAAACATGAAACTGGGCTAGGCACCATCCCTGGAGAAACACAGGGACCACTTTACTTTCAGAAAAACTATCTTCCCTGATGTTGATGAAGGATGTGGTACAACCTTCTCAGTGTAACTTACTTGTTGGCTATGGGTCCAAAGTAGACTTCCTATGACCTGAGAACCTCCTAAAGTTGAAAACCTTTGTATGTATTTAGATATGACACTTTCTTCGGAGGGAGGTCCACAGCTTTAATGCGATACCCTGTGGGTCCAGGACTGCAAAATCAGAAGCAACACTAGTTTAAAAAGACACACAATTTTTCTCCTTCAGGAAGTGAAGAAGATAACCAGTTTCCATCATCTTCCTCACTGAAGTTCAACCTGGTGGGAAAATCTGGTTGTAGAAAAACTGCCACAAAGAACAGTATCTTCTGTCAACCTGTGTTGGAGTCCAGGCTGGGGGTTCAGACCATGGCAAGGATGTGCCAGTTGGCTACAGGCACATGGAATGGAAGGAACATCCTGGTAGTTGACATGCCCTCCATCTTTGAGGCTAAGGCCAGGACCAAGAGTTATATAAGGACATCATTGACTGCTATTTTCTTTCAGCCCCAGGGCCCCATGTGCTTCTGCTGGTGATGCAGCTGAGTAGCTTTACTGCCCAGGACACAGTGGCAGTGAGGAGGGCGAAGGAGGTCTTAGGGGTAGGAGCCATGAGGCACATGGTGGTAATCTTCACCCACAAGGAAAACTTAGGGGGAGAGTTCTTAGATGAGTATGTAGCCAAAACAGACAACTATAGCCTGCAGATCCTGGTCCAGTAGTGTGGGAAGAGATACTGTGGCCTCAAGAACCCGGTGACTGGGGAGGAACAGAGAGAGCAGCTTGAGAAGCTGATGGCTGTGGTTGAGAACTTGGAGAGGGGTAACCAGGGTAACTTCTACACAAACAACCACTTGTGGAATACACAGATGTCCTAGGGAGATAGGGACGACACCCCAGAAGATCACAGGTCCTATCTGACCAAAGTTCAAGTGCACACTGAAGAACAAAAGTGAGACCTGAAGGATATTTGGAGTCACTGGGCATCCAAGCCAGCACATAGTCAAAAAGTGTGTTTGGCCTTATATAAGTATGCTATTTGAGCTTTTTTTCTTTTTTCATTTCATGAAATATATTTTCTACCCCTTTATTTTCAGGCTCTATGTGTCTTTCATTCTGTGGGGAGTGTCTTGTATAGAGCATATATATTGGTCTTGTTTTATCATCTATTCAGGTACCCTATTACCTTGGATTGAAGCATTTCATCTATTTACATTTAAATGGATTATTAATAATATGTTCCTTTTTTTTAATTGTTACTTCTTCTTAGAGAAGTTCCTTAAAAATATTTTGTAATACTGGTTTGGTGGTAATGAACTCCTTAAACTTTTTCTTGCCTGGGAAGCCTTTTATCTCTCCTTCAATTTTAAATGATAACCTTCCTAGGTAGAGTAATCTTACTTTTTATGATGTTGCATATTTCATACCAAACTGAAAAGTTTCTATTGAGAAATTAACTGGCAGTGTTATGGCAGCTCCTTTTTGTTGCTATTTTTATGATTCACTCTTTGTTTCTAGGCTTTGCCATTTAAATGATAATGCACTTTGGTGTGGACCTTTTAGGGTTCATCTTGTTAGGGACTCTCAGTACTTCCTGGACTTATGTGTTTTTTTCCTTCAGCAGATTAGAAAGTTTTCCATTATTATTTTTAAAAATAGGTTATCAATCTCTTGCTCTCTCTTTTCTCCTTCTGGTATCCCTATGATGGGAATGGTTTTATGCTTTACATTGTTCCAGAAGTACCTAAAATTATTGTCACTTTTAAAAATTATTTTTCTTTTTTGCGCTTTAATTGAATGCTTTTCACTACGTTGTCTTCTAAATCATTGATTTGATTATTTGCTAAACCAAATCTCCTGTTGATTCTTTATTACAGATATTGTATTTTTTATTATAGATATTGTATTCTTTATTATAGATATTTTATTTTTCTTTTCTGACTCATTCAGAGAGGAAGGGATATGGAAAGAAAGATAGAAACATCAATTATGAGAGAGTACCATTGACTGGCTACCTCCTGCACGATCCAACTGGGGACTATCCCATAACCCAGATATGGGTCCTGACCAGGAATTGAACTGAGAATTCCTGGTTCATATGTCGACAATGAGCCATACCAATCGAGTTCAGTGTGGATTTCTCATTCTTTCTATTTCATGTCTTTGATGCTTTTAGGCTGTAATCCATTTTAAAGACTGAAACCTACAAAATAGTAATTCTTTCAGAGATTGCTGCTCTGAGGATATTGTATAAATAAATGACTTCTTTTACCACTCATGTAATTTATAAATAAACGAGAAGCTTTCAGGGATAGAGTTGGGTGAGCAGACAGAACTAGCTCTGAGGAAAGCTGGTGGGTGAAGAGCACTGGGAAGTGTAAAACGTACAGCTCAACATATTATCCCTCTGAACACCCATCACCAACATCAACTTTGTGGACAAAGCTGAATTGTAAACATTTCTCTGCTTAGTATATAAGAACCTGCTTTCTACTCCCTATCCTTAAGGTATTAAGACATAACTCTTGATTGCTGTGGCTATTCAGGGTCTTTTTTTATTCCAGATGAATTTTTGGAGAGTTCTTTCTAGGTCTGTGAAATATGCCATTGGTATTTTAATGGGGAGTGCATTGAATCTATAGATTGCTTTGGGTAGTAGCATCAGCAATCCTGAGAAAGAAGAATAAAGTAAGTGGGATCTCAATACCAGATTTCAAGCTGTATTACAAAGCCACTGTTCTCTAAACAATATGGTACTGGCACAAGAACAGACATGTAGACCAATGGAATAGAATAGAGAATCCAGATATCAACCCAAACCACTATGCTCAATTAATATTTGACAAAGGAAGCATGAACATACAATGGAGTCAAGACAGTCTCTTCAACAAATGGTGCTGGGAAAATTGGACAGATACATGCAAAAAAATGAAACTAGATCACCAAATTACACCCTATACAAAATAAACTAAAAATGGATACAGGACATAAACACAAGACAGGAAACCATAAAAATACTAGAGGAATTCACAGCCAGCAAAACCTCAGACATATGCAGAAAGAACTTCTTCACTGTCACTGCTCCTAGGGCAATGGAAGCTAAAGAGAAAATGAACAAACGGGACTACATCAAAATAGAAAGCTTTTCATAGCAAAAGAACCCATCAACAAAACAACAAGAAAGCCCACTGTATGGAAGAACATATTTGCAAATGTTATCACTGTTAAAGGTTTAATCTCCAACATATACAGGCAACTTATACAACTTAATTAAAGGAAGATGAATGACCCAATAAAAAAATGGGCAATGGACCTAAATAGAATCTTTTCAAAAGAAGACAGAAGGAAGGCCAAGAGACACATGAAAACATGCTCAAAGTCACTAGTTATCTGATAGATGCAAATCAAAATGACAATGTGGTATCATCTCACACCTATCAGAATGGCTATCATCAACAAATCAGCAAGCAACAAGTGTTGGCGAGGATGCGGAGAAAAAGGAAGCCTCATTCACTGCTGGTGGGAATGCAGACTGGTGCAGTCACTGTGCAGAACAGTATGGAGTTTCCTCAAAAAACTAAAAATCAAACTCCCATTTGACCCAGTAATCCCACTCCTAGGAATATATTTTAAGAATGGAAATGAAAATTCAATGGATAGAAACACCAATCAGAAAGGATAAATACATCCCTATGTTCATAGCAGCACAATTTACAATAGCTAAGATTTGGAAACAGCCTAGGTGCCCATCAGCAGATGACTGGATGAAAAAACTATGGTACATCTACACAATGAAATACTATGCTGCCATAAAAAAGAAGGAATTCTTACCATTTGCAGCAACCTGGATGGAACTGGAGAGCATTATGCTAAATTAAATAAGCCAGTCAATGAAAGAAAAATACCACATGATCTCACTCATTTGTGGATAATAAAGAACATTATAAACTGATGAACAAAAAAATAGATACAGAGGCAGTAAAGCATCAAACAGACTGTCAAATTACAGTGGGAAGGTTAGGGAGAGGTGGAGGAGATAAGAGATCAACTGAAGGACTTATATGCATGCATATAAGCATAACCAATGGACGCAAAACACTGGAGGGTGAGGGCATGCATGGGAGTGGGGTGGGGGGGGGCAATGGTAAGATATGTACACATATAATACCTTAATAAAAAAAATGGGGAAAGAAAAGACATAACTCTTTTTTCTAAAGGAGTATCTAGGAGAAGGAAGATGGCGACTAGTAGGAAGGTAGGAGGGAGAGAGTGTGAGAGAGTTAGGGAATGATAGAGGAGTGTGTAGACGTGTGTGGTGTGTGTGTATGAGCTTGGGACAGTTAGATTATGCAGGTCTTCCAAGGGGCTGTCAAACTGGGCAGTCTTAGATGGCGGAGCCCCCTCCCAACGCGTACACTCTGGGGCAGCCAGCGTGGGCACTGTGAACATGCTATCTTGAGAAACAGAGCTGCTTGAGCCTAGGATTCTGGCCTCATTACCACCCATTCTGATCTCAGATACAAAGCAGAACCCTGCAGCCACTGGAGACAGAGACCTGTGACCACAGCTGCAGACCCACAGATACCAAGAATCCAGACATCCCAGCTTCAGATTTATGTGCGTCACAGAGCCTATCTCTCTCCCTTCAGGATCTTGGGCAGTGCCATAGTAACTGATAGACCAGCCCCTCGCACAGACTGCAGTGCCTCTACAGGAATTTGAGCCTGGGAGCACACGGACACTGGGACTCTGTTCCCAGCAATTCAATCGGGTGACCAAACCCAAAGACCACGTAGGGCGGCAGTGCCACCTGACTTTGATTTTGGGAAAGCATACATGGAAGTCTGTTTTCCACAGTGCGGAAGTGGACCTCTTGCGGACACAGTGATACCATGCAACCCCGTCCCCCAAGCTGATGGGGACCCCAATTCTCTGGGCAGGAAGCAGCACTGAGCACTGGTGATTGACTCTGTATCTCATCACATGCACTAGGGATCCCTGACTCCCACTGCATTCACACTAATAGCCAGTGACTCCAATTCTTGGTGCATGCACACCCAGGGACCCTGATTCTTAGTGTGAGGCTGCATGGAGCAACAGAGACTCTGATACAAGATTCTTGGTGCAAACACAGGGAACTCTGACTCCTGAAACATGCTAGGGGTCTTTGATTTTCGGTACATGCAAGCGAGGTCTCTCTTTCAGTGCAGGGCAGGCGGGGTCCCTGATTCTAGGTGCACACACAAGGTCACACTGAGCACTGGTAATGCTGACCCTGGGCAAGCCTGGTTCCCACTAACCCATGGCAGTCACAAGTCTTGGTGTCAGAGCTCTTCAGAGACACTCGGGTGGTGTGAAACTCCCACTGCACATGGCCCAGGATCACACAACTCAATGTTTGAACCTTCTGGTGATAGTCAGAATGAAGACAACACAATCCCCAGAGGAAAGAAAATGAGTAGTCACCAAGAAAGGAAATTAGTGAAACTGAAGCATGCAACACGACATAAATATAACTCAGAGTAATGGTCTTACAATTCATACACCAGATGGATGAGAAAATCAACAACCTACACAAGAATCAGGAAGAAATCAAAAGTGATATAGCTACAATAAAAAAAAAAAAAACATCATAGAAGGTTTTAACAGTAGACAAGAAGAAGCAGAGGACCAGATTAGTGAGTTGGAATATAAGGTAGAGAAACAATCAATCTGAAAAGCAATTGGAGAAAAAATTAAAAAGCAGGAGGAGAGCCTAAGGGACCTTTGGGACAACATGAAATGAAATAACATACATATAATGGGGCTGCCAGAAGGACAAGAAGAGCAGCAAGGATAAGAAAATCTATTTGAAGGAATAATGACAGAAAACTTTCCAGATTTGGGAAAGAAAAAAGTTACACAAGTACAGAGTCCCAAGCAAGATGAATCCCAAAAGACCCATACCAAGACACACCATAATTATGGTGGCAAATGTTAACGACAAAGAGAGAATCTTAAAGGCTGCGATAGACAGAGAGTTCCCTTGAAAGGCTCCCACATTAGATTATCAAATTATTTCTCAACAGAAACACATCAAGTTAGAAGGGAATGGAAGGATTCATACAAAGTGTTGCAAAGCAAAGGACTGAATCCAAGAATACTCTATCTAGCAAGACAATCAATCAAAATTGAAGGGGAAATCAGGAGCTTTGCAGACAAAAAAAAAGGCTAAAGGAGTTTATCACTACCAAGCCAGAAATGCAAGAAATGTTAAAGGGACTGGTGTAATAGAAGAAATAAAAAGGGAAGAAGGAACACAGGCACAAAAAATGAATATGACTACAAACAAGTACCTATCAATAATAACTTTAAGTGTAAATGGACTAAATTCTCCAATCAAAAGACATGGAGTGGCTGAATAAATAAAAACAAACGTGATCCATATATATGCTTTCTACAAGAGACCTCAGAACAAGGGATTCACACAGACTGAAAGTGAAGGGATGGAAAAAATATATTTCAGGCAAATGGAAATGAAAAAAGAGATGGGGCAGCAATACTTATAACTGGAAAAATAGACCTCAAAGTTAAAGGCCATAACAAGAGATAAGGAAGGTCACTTCAATAATACTAAAGTGATCAATACAACAAGACGGTATAATCCTGATAAACATATATGCACCCAAATACATAAAAAATTCCTAAAATATATCAAGGTATAGATACCAAAATAATAAAATCATAGCAGGGGAATTTAATACAACCACTGACATCATTGGATAAATCCTCTAGACAAAAAATCAGCAAAGAAACAGCAATCCTAAATGACTCACTAGATCAGATGGATTTAATTGACATCTTCAGAGCATTTCACCCCAAAGCCACAGAATATATGTGCTTCTTAAATGCACATGGGACATTTTCAAAAATAGATCACATATTGGGTCACAAGCAAAGTCTCCCCAAATTCAAGAAGATTAAAATCATACCAAGCATCTTCTCAGAGCACAATGGCAGAATATTAGAAATAAACCACAATAAAAACTCAAACACTTGGAATCTGAATAGCATGCTATTAAATAATGATTGGATTACCAATGAGATCAAAGAAGAAATTAAAAACATCCTGGAAACTAATGACGCTAAAAACAAAACAATCCAAAATCTATGGGACACAATGAAAGCAGTCTTGAGAAGGAAGTTTATATCTCTACAGGCCTACCTCAAAAAAACAAGAAATAATGGTAGTAAATTATCTAATTCTACAATTCAAAGAAGTAGAAAGAGAGCAATAAGAAAAGCCCAGAGTGAGCAGAAAGAAGGAGATAATAAAGATCAGAGCAGAAATAAATGACATAAAGACACACAAAAAAATAATAATAATACAAAAGATCAATGAAACCAAGAACTGGTTCTTTGAAAGGATAAACAAGATTAATAAACCTCTAGCCAGGCTCACCAAGAATATTGTACCAGCCTTGCATCCCAGGAATAAATGCCACTTGAACATGGTGTATGACCTTTTTAATATATTGCTGGATCAGATTTGCTAATATTTTGTTGAGGATTTTAGCATCTGTGTTCATCAGGGATATTGTCCTGGAATTTTCTTTCTTTGTAGTGTCTTTATCTGGTTGTGGAAATAGGATAATGCTGGCTTCATAAAAAGAGGTTTCTCTTGACTTTTTTGGAATAATTTTAGAAGGATAGGTGCTAATTCTTTGAGTGTTTGGCAAAATTATTTTACACAACCATCTGGTCCGGGACTTTTATTTGCTGGAAATTTATTTCTGTGGTGTTCATTGTATATCGCCTCTTTCATTTCTGATTTCATTTATCTGGGTCCTCTCTCTTTGATTCTTGATGAATCTGGCTAGGGGTTAATCAAACTTGCTTGTCTTTTCAAAAAACAGCTCTTGGATTTATTGAACTTTTGTACTGTTTTTTGTTTTGTTTTGTTTTTTTTGTCTCTGTCACTTATTTCCTGATCTTTATTATTTCCTTCCTTCTAATTCCTATGGACTCTTCTTATTGTTCTATTTCTAATTAATTTAGTTTTAGGGATAGATAGTTTATTAGTGCTTTTTCTTGTTTCTTGAAGAAGGCCTGTAGTGCTATGAACTTCACTCTTAGGACTGCTTTCACTGTGTTCCATTGCTTTTTGGTGGTTGTGTGTTCATTTTCATTTGTTTCCAGGAAGTTTTTAATTTTTGGTTTTATCTCATTGGTAAACCATTCATTGATTAATAATATGCTATTTAGCCTCCATGTATTTTAGTGTTTTGGGTGTGTTTTTGTTGTTGTTGTTGTTGTTGTTGTTTTTTATTGTAGTTGGTTTCTAACTTCATGCCATTTGATCTGAGAAGATGCTTTGTATTACAGCAGTCTTCTTGAATTTGTGCAGACTTGCTTTGTGCCCCAACATGTGGTCTATATTTAAGATTGTTCCATGTGCACTTGAGGTGAATATATATTCTGTTGCTTTGAGGAGAAATGTTCTATAAATATCCGATATATCCCTCTGATATAGTGTGTCATTTATAGCCTGTTTCCTTGTTAATTTTTTTTTGTATATAAGACATATCCAGTGATGTCTGGGGGTGTTAAAGTACCATACTATGGCTGCATTGCTGTCACTATCTCCCTTAAAGGCCATCAAGAGTTTTTTTATGTATTTGGGTGCTCCTATATTGAGGAATCAGTGCTGAAAGGGTTTTTCTTCTGGGAGAAACACACTCTCAGATGTGGTTGTTGATTGTCTTCCATGGTCCAGGCCAGTGCTTAACAAATTCTGAAGACTTCAACTTTATAGACACATTAAAAATATAAGCAGAGAATTACTAAATAGAAATAGGAAAAGAGCTATATAGATGATTTGGTTTTTAACTTAAGATAGTGATCTTTAAAAAATCGTTCAGGTTGTAGCCTAAGTTGTTCTGTTATCAACTTTTCAGTGTCCTAGGAAGTAGACATGCCCACAGAAGTGAAATTAAGAAAGTAAAATTCAACCCATGTTACTCTGTATGAGTTATTATTATTATTTATGTATCAAGAGACTTTAGAGTAACTCCAGAGAATTGTTAATACTTTCTGTCTATACATCTTCAACTTATTAGTTTATAATAGAAAAACTTCATTGATTTCTATGGTAAGGTGGTAACATTAAAATAAGGCATTTTGTTCTCCTGTGGTTCAGAAACGCTGAAAAGATTGCTGCATATGTGAAATCTAAAGGAATACTTTGCATTCCTGCTCATGTGCCCTTTTCTCTCCCACAAGGGTGGGATGGCTTGAATTACCCATCTACTTGGCTTCTTTTATTTATTTATTTATTTTTCTTAGTATATATTTTTATTGATTTCAGGGAGGAAGGAAGAGGGAGTTAGAAACATCAATGATGAGAGAGAATCATTGATTGGCTGCCTCCTGCCCATCCCCCACTGGGGATCAAGACAGCAACCTGGTATCTCAGAAAAACCAATATGGCGGCATAGGTAAACACCTAAACAGCTGCCTCACACAACAATTTAAAAACTACAATTAAAAGACAAAACGTCTATCACCCAGAACCAGAGGGAAGCTGACTGAGTGGAAGTTCTACAACTAGAAGGAAAGAGGAAAGAGCATTGATATGTGCACAAGTGCTGAAAAACTGAGGTATGGATGCGCGCGAATCGGGCTGGCAGCGGGCGACTGGGTGTGCTGCTTTTTTCAACCCAAAGGGAGACAAACTCCCAATTACTCTAAACTCAAGTTTCTGGGGAGACGCTGGTCTCCCAAACTCCTATGGGGAGAAGCTGGACTGTCTGCCATCGGGTCGGAAAGTGAGGGCAGCTTACTTGCAGACGTGTGTGCAGCAATCATTGTTTACGGCGCTGGGGCTTGGGACACGGGACCTTGGAAATGCAGAGATGCAGAGACAACTGACTGGCAGCCATTGCTGTTTGCCACGCCCTAGTGACTCCCAGAGAACCCGCCCCACACAATCTACAAACCCACTCAAGTTCCACATAGAAGCTTTTGCATATGAATGGCCTCCCGTATCACAGATTAACCTAACAAACTGCAGCTCTGGAAAGACAGCTCCAAAACCTCCAAACCACAAGCAAAGAGGAGAAAACTGTAGTTCTCGCTGTATCTCTTGCTGGGTGGCTTCAGACAGTAGCTGACCTGCATCCCATTGGAGGTCCAGAAGCTAGTGTATCTAGTGGTCCGTGTGAGACAACATCATATTTCAACTACTCACATCAAGAAGTGACACATTCAAGAGGCATACTCAGTGACCACTAAAGCCCCACTGAAGCAAGACCTGCCCCATAAGCATGTCTCCAGCACAGCAGTTCTTCCATTATAGACATAGCGGGTCCTCAGAGCCAATTGGCCTGGAGGTCAATTCCTCCCAGTGATACTGACAACAATCAAGACTTAACTACAACAAGGCTGTACACACAGTCCACAAAGGGGTACACCAAGAGTGTCCACCTCAGGTAACTGGGAGGCTGACCCACTGGGCCATATAGGACACCTAACATATAAAGCCACCCTACCAACTCAGGGAATCAGTCAAAGAGTGGAGACAAAGAAACAGATCACAAACAAAAGAAATGGAGGAAAACAAATGACTGGATATAGAGTTCAAAACCACGGTTATAAGGTTTTTCAAAAATTTCCTAGAAAAGGCAAATAAATTTAATTAGACTCTCAAGGATATGAAAAAGGACCAACTAGAAATTAAACATACATTGACTGAAATAAAAAAAAATATTACACAGAGACGCAACAGTAGACTAGAGAAATGAAGACTCAAGTCAAAGATTTGAAACACAAAGAAGCAAAAAACGCTCAATCGGGAAAGCAAAAAGAAAAAGAATCCAAAAATTTGAAGATAGTGTAAGAAGCCTCTGGGACAACCTCAAGCATACTAACATAAGAATTATGGGGGCCCAGAAGAAGAGAGAGAGCAAGATACTGAAAACCTATTTGAAGAAATGATGACCGAGAACTTCTTCCACCTGGTGAAAGAAATAGACTTACAAGTTCCGGAAGCGCACAGAAGCCCAAACAAAAGGAATCCCAAGAGGACCACACCAAGACACATCATAATCAAAATGCCAAGAGCAAAGACAAAGAGAGAATATTAAAAGTAGCAAGAGAAAAACAGTTAATTACCTACAAGGGAGCACCCATATGATTGTCAGCTGATTTCTCAACAGAAATTTTGCAGGCGAGATGGGAGTGGCAAGAAATATTCAAACCATTGAATAGCAAGAACCTACAACTAAGATTACTCTACCCAGCAAAGTTATCATTCAGAATTGAAGGTCAGATAAAGAGCTTCACAGGTAAGAAAAAACTAAAGG